>NC_065596.1:50924605-51029605 GCF_024542745.1 Macaca thibetana thibetana | reverse complement strand
TGCTCAAACTCAAGACAAAGGAAGGAAACAGGCTGTGTAATTAAGGTGCACCAAGCCAAGTGTGGGGAGAGCAGCAGGGTCTGGAGAGCAGGGCACATCCCCAGACTGGCTGCAGCTGTCCCAAACACCTGCCCCGTTACTCGCAAGAAGTCATCATGCTTGACTTTCATTAACTTTCCTTCCGGAAATCTGACCCGGACATCCGGGGTGGAAAGCATACAGCATCAAACTTCATTTATAAACTTTTCCCTCTGCGTCTCTTTCAGGCCTGGGTCGCAGGTGACCACAGAGCTCCTCCAGGCACCTCCCACCCCTGGTAAAAGGGCTCAGCCGTATTGACTCATTTGTGTGTGAACATTCGGCTGCAGGACTGTAAAAGCTCCCTTTACCAAAATCAATTCAAAGATTCAAAACAATCTATTGAAGAGTTTTGCAGCTAGCTTTTAAACCACTTATAAAAGACAACACACAGGAAAAATTAACCCCTGTGGCTCTATTAGGAACAGTATAATAAATATACATTTAAAAGATCTATAAACACGTATTTATCTGCAAAATGTTCTTGCATAAAACTGTTATTGAAAAGGCTTTCATTTTATCTTTGTGTTATTGTAATTTTATTGAATTGCTTATTCATTCTTTGATATTGTATTTTAATGGTATTATAAATCTGTTTTATGTCTGATAGGAGCCTCATTGTAAACTGATATAACAGATAATATGGCAATTCACCATAAAAATTCTAAACCAAAAATGCAGATCAGAACGCAAAGAAGCACTTTAATTCATTCTCGGTTTCTTTTCATTTTATTTTTTAATTATTTTTCATGTGCTGGTTGCCATCTGTTGATAAAGGATGGTTGTGTGAAACTCACTGTACAACACAATAGGAACTTTTTTGTATAATTCTATTCATAAAAAATGATAACAGTATAAAAGCATTACACTTCTCTAGACTGAGGATCATTAGCAAGTTCATTGTATAAACTGATTTAAATTAGTCACTTTTGGAACAAAATCCTTTTTTTGTAAAATATCTTATTTTGGGTAATTTTTAGTATCATGAATAAAAGAACAAAAAAATCCACTTTCTAAAATGTCTCCTATTATTTTTATCCTTTTATTAAAAACAATGAAAAACAATTATGATAAAAGATGGTATCAACATGTACAGCAATTATGTCATAAGCCCAACTATGGCTCGGAAACTTTGCAGGAAGTTCATTCAACAAAAGTATCTTAACTTGCCATCTCTAAATGATGAGATTTCCATTATCAGGAACAAACGATCAGGTCACCAGTACTGTGGCAAACACCTTGTCCCAAGCAGCTCTGGTGCCTCCTCGTGGGCTCCTCCCACAGCCTGGACAGCCCTAGCACCCTAGTGCCATGGCGAAAAGCAGCTCATTCATCTCAGCTCTGTCTGATCAAAGATTCTTTGGGCCAGAGACCAGGGACCTGAGAAGTTGCTTTCCCTGGGTGAGTACATCTGAACATAAAAGCAGGCATCAAAATTGTCTCCTGTTAAAAGCCACCTAGTTCATTCCCCTATAGAGAAAAACAACAGGACTCAAGGAAAGTGTGGATCCCCACCTCACAACTTAGCAACACTACAGAAACAAGCAGGCTATGAATAGCACCTGCCAAGACGGCCGGCTCAGCTGCAGATAAAAAGAACGTTGTCAACACAAAAGCCTTCTATTACAAAATAGAGAAAAGTAGGTTTTCCTTCTTTAAGAATTTTGCACATAAATCATTGTTTCCAATAAACATTGTAAAGGTTTCATCAGTAATTAAAAAAAAAAAAAAGAAACTACTCACATATATGAAGATCACTTGGTGAGACACAAACAATTAAGCCACACTGAAGAAGTGAAAATGGCTGAAACCCTAAGGTGAGCATATCCAGGTCTGCACAGCAAAACCCAACCACAACCTGGGCTTCTCCCCTGAGCCCCGGCCCACCACTGAGGGAGACTGATGTCTCTGCGGGAGTGAGAGGCAGTCCCTGAGGAAACCTGGGCTCACCCACCGTGAGCTTACAGCCCCTCAAAGCATCACCAGGCAGGGAGAAAGTTTCTACTAGGAGAACACTGTGAAGAGGGAGAAATAGCCACCATGACAACAGTAATTGCAAGGAAAACAACAGTGTAACACTTTTTTTGGCCTTCAAAAGCACAAACATCACTGAAACAAGTTTTCTACTTAAGCTGCTTAAAAAAAAAAAAAAAAAAAAAAAAAAAAAAAAAAAAAAAGGCTGCTACTTGGGGCAGGAAGGCAGGCTTCATTAGCTTAATGACATATATGAACTCTTAAGATGCAGCCCCCCTGAGAAAGTAGCAATCGGCCCTTCCTTCCTAATTCTTTCCAACACACACACAGCTGATAGACGCGATGGAGAGTTCCTTGCCAAATCATCCTAAACTAGGATATAACCGCTACAGCCTGGCTCAAAAACCAGAGCTTAGAGCTGCGGATGACCCGACGTATCAGGGCGCTCACACTCTGAAACGTTTTCTCAGGTTACATTTGATCCATACAGACATCGATGAAATATACATGTAGGTTCCTAAGTATAATAACCAAACAAATGTCTGTCAATGAGGACCCAACTTGGGAATGGCAACATCACCACGGGGCTTCTCCACCACTCAGGCAGGCGGTGGGTAAATGCGACCCTGGACACGAATGCGAGACCCCCAAGCAAGACTAGGTTCATGTTTACTTCTGCGCTTTGTAGAAAAGACTGATCCTGGATGTGGTCCTTTTCTACTTGCTTTATCTACTCATATCATGTGTCTAAGATCCATCCCCGCTGTTGCACGTGGTTTCCGTTCCCTCATTTTTACTGCTCTAAAATATTCCATTGTGTGAATGTTATTTAACCTTAAAAAAAAAAAATGTCTTTCTGAGACCTGACACCTGGAGTGCCAGATGTGTTCTGTGCTCTGGTCCCACCTGTGAGGGATGATAACTGCAGGTGTTCTTGGGTTGGGGGCCACGTGTTTTACGATGTGTCCTTCTGGGGAGAAGGAACGTGTTCAGGATGACCTGAGTAACTGACCTCTCCCTGGACCTAAGCCTTTGCAGTTTGTTGTAATTAAGACACAGTCAGGTGCGGGTCCAAGAGACAGCGCTAATGGCCACTGCACCTGAGTCTGCAGTGCACCCAGGCTGCAGGGAGGAAGCAACCAGGAGGTTGAAGTCTCCCTGGTTCTTGGTGCCTTCCACTAAGACATCCTGGCTTCAGCTGTAGCTCTGGGTGTTCCTGGGAGCTATGGGGAACATCTGTATCTCTGGTTGCAGGATGTCACTGCGTCCTGCGCAGTGTTGAATTCGGAGATGACTGAAGGAGGAGGCGGAGTTCCCTTCCCTATGGGTCCCGCTGAGATGTTAGCAGGTGTCAGGACAGGTTGTACGGCCCGGGAGCCTCAAGATCCATCCTCCACAGAAGGTCTGCTCCACATTTTTAAAATCCTAGCTTGGCAACTGTCAATATATTGTCTTCCACTTCACAATACATAAAGAACATAAAACTGTGTCCTGTTGAAGGATGGCAGTGATACCACACAAGCAAACTACGGCGCTTTATAATTTTTTTTCCCAGCATCCCTTTCCACCAAGGCCTGGCCAGCTCCTTAATGTCTAAGTTCATCCTCTGAATCTAATGAATCAATCATTCCAAGGTGGAGGTGGGTAATGACGGTGCTGAGAAGGCCATGGCTCTCACTTAAGGCTGACACGGGAGACAGACAGGGCTGGACGCCACTCCCTGGCCCTCCAATCGGAGCTCCACCTTCCAACTTCACAGTGCCCCTTGGACATGACTGGTGGGGTCATCACATGGCTCACCACTGAAGCACTCCAGAGACCTTTCCACGTTGTTTTTAACTGCCCACCTAGCAAGTGCATTTCTGGTTGCTCTTATGAAATCGAAACATGGAACCTACAGCTCTGCCTGAAACCTCATGGAAACACACCAAGGTGTCTGCATACGACAGACTCAAGCCAGGTTAACGCAAGGGTCCCGGCCACAATCAGGCAGCAAGGTCAAAAGCACCCGACACTAATGATTTATCTGCTTGTTTCCCCACAACAGCAGGTCCAATGTGGACAGCAGTACTTTCCATCCAGACTGTGTGTGAGACAGAGGGAGGGAGCCAGAGTTGAGGCCAGGAGAGAAAGAAGGTAGTGCTTAATTTTTGTTGATTATACATTTATTATATATATTTTTATATATATTATGTATGAGTAAATGCATTTCCTTGAAGATGTTTTTCTTTTTTTTTTTAATACTTTAAGTTCTGGGGTATATGGGCAGAACGTGCAGGTTTGTTACATAGGTATACACGTGCCCGGGTGGTGTATACCCATCACCTACATTAGGTATTTCTCCTAGTGCTATCCCTCTCAATGCCCCCCACTCCCCGAAAGGCCCTGGTGTGTGATGTTCCCCTCCCTGTGGCCACGTGTTCTCATTGTTCAACTCCCACTTATGAGTGAGAACATGCGGTGTTTGGTTTTCTGTTCTTGTGTTAGTTTGCTGAGAATTTTTAGGTTTTATGTATGTTTGTTTTTCTCAGACGGAGTCTTGCTCTGTCACCCAGGCTGGAGTGCAGTGGCACAACTTTGGCTCACTGCAACCTCTGTCTCCTGGGTTCAAGCAATTTTTGTGCCTCAGCCTCCCGAGTATCTAGGATTATAGGTGCCCACCAACACACCTGGCAAATTTTTGTATTTTAAGTAGAGACGGGGTTTCACCATGTTGGCCAGGTTGGTCTCGAACTCCTGCCTTGGCTCCCAAAGTGCTGGGATTAAAGGCATGAGCCCCCGCGCCCAGCCCTATGTATGTATATTTTTAGAGACAGGGCCTCACTCTGACATCCAGGCTGCAATGCAGTGGTGCAATCATAGCTTACTATAGGCTTGAACTCCTGGGCTCAAGGGATTCTCCCATCTCAGCCTCCCAAGTAGCTGGAACTACAGGTGCATGCCACCACGCCCAGCTAACTTTTAATGTTTTGTAGAGACCAGGTCTAACTATGTTGCCCAGGCTGGTCCCGAACCGCTAGCCTCAAGCAATCCTCCTGCCTCGGCCTCCCAAAGTGCTAGAATTACAGGCATGAGCCACCATCCCCAGCCAGTACTTACTTTTTGAATGGATGAATGAACGAGTGAAGGAATAAATTAGTGATTGAAATAATAAATGAATGAGTGACAGAATGAATGAATGACTGAATAAATGAAACTAATTATTTAGTTACCTTCTTCCCAGCCACAAAGCTCTCTGATAAGACAACATCAGGGGTTAGTAATATATGTTTATTGCTGAAAATTTGGAAAATAAAGGCATATAGAAGAAAGCAGAAGAATAAAAACCCGTACATTTTGGAGTGCTTATTCCTTTTATTTTCCCTTTATAATGTGTGCATGTGTGTGAATGTGTTGGGTTGGTATTGTATTTGGCAACCTGTTTTTTCACGCAACATTGGGTCAAAAGCATTTCTCTCACATGGAAAATGTTTTAAACCGGCCTTCTGCTATCAAATGCTGAGATAACCTCAAAGGAGTGGAAGTCCATACAACCAGACGCCAAATGCCAGGCCTCCCTCTTCCAGCAGGGAACTGCAACTCACCCAGGGGCACGCTGCCACCGTGGATCCCTGAGTTCCACGGAGTAGCCTATGATCGTGAACTTCACCGCACGGCATTTGGCACTCTTTACTATTCAATGATTTGGAGGGCTTTAAAAATCAGAAAGCAAATGCTATGATCCAATGGTGAGCTCCCGTAAATAGGTTTAATTGTAAAACATCATATTTATTCCAGACGTGAAGACACATGAGTTTTGCCATTTAAGTAGAGAGACAAAGCGTAATTCTATCAAGGCACATTTTTCCTTTTCTTTTCTTTATCTTTGTTGCGGGTTTTGTTGTTCACCTCTACACAGCTTCATTGTCGAAGAACTCTACTTAAGTGGGAGCACTGGATTTACCTCTGCTCTCAGGGATGCGGCTGGTTTACGAATACCCAGATGACTTCACATATGTAGACCCAGGATAAACGCTAAGAAATGTCCACATCTGGACCACAGGAAGAAGTTGGCTTCAGGTGCAGACACATCAGGGTAGACGCACCACAGTCTCCCACACAGTCACCCCGTCCACAATCACCTTCCCACACTGCCACACACCTTAGGAAGGTGTTTTCTCCCAGGTGGTAAAGACAGCAGCTGCTGTTCTTATACTTGAACCTGGCCTCCAACACACACACACACACACACACACACACACACACACACACACACACACACACACACCATGCACTGCAGGAGAGGCAGCCTCTGGCATCCCATTGCATGTGGGGCTGCCCTCATTCAAGGCATCACCAAGGGCTCAGGGATCAGAAGCCAAGAGGGGCATCTTCACAGCCAAACGCAGGAGGAAAAAAAGTCTCTGCAGCACCCAATTTGATGCTGGCTCTCTGCCCCTACATCAACTTGCACAGCCAAACCCTCAAGTCTGTGCACACTGGGCCGGCCTACCATGAGTAGAGCAGGAAACCAAGCTACTAGAGAGGCAACCAAGGTTGCTTTGAAAGCATTATTATTATCGTTATGATTTTAACGTAGTAGACCTGTGAGTTTTCCGTCATTATAAATCCAGTCTGAATTTTCATTTTTAATGTTTACAATTTGACCATTCAGTATGAAATCTTAAGCAGCAAAATTTGGAACAAAATGAATACTGCCAGTTGACTTAAACCTCCCCCGTATAAACAATTGTGTCAAGATTAGAAAAACTAATATAATTTATGTAAATATCCTGATTTCTTTGATATCAGCGTAACATGATGAAGGCTTCAAATTCAGACACAACTTTCCAACACCACAGCATTGAGATAGCTTTCCTTCAAGCACCTTCCAAACCCAAAAGAATGGGCAAGGGGCGTGAAGCCTGAAGGAGAAGTGACTTGCCACTGGGTTTTAGGTTTGGAGGCCTATGGCCTCTGGTATGTGGAACTTCCCTGAAATCTGCCCACTGGCATTCTGCACCAACTCTCTGACACAACAGTCCCTCTGCCTCCACTGCCATTGCTTCTAAAACAAGGGACAACCCTACTTAGAAAGGCAAAGTATCCTTGCATTATGTAGGCCAAGTCCGGAGGGAAAAACCCTTTAAAATTAGAGAATCTCTGGGCATAGTGATTCCATGGAAGCACAATGATTTTTTTTTTTTTAATTTTTTCAATTCCATAAGTGGAAAGTGAAGAAACCATTTTCATATGAGCATATTTTTCTCCAAGGAACAGTTAGAAAAATGCTGATGTGGTGTCTCAATACGTTTTACTACAATGCCATCAATTACATAAAAACACAATTAAGTCACTGTTTCGAAATCCTTAAATATTATTCAGCTAAAACCCAAAAGGACATTTTCAGTATTCCTCGGTCATTATCTAAGAAGCTCCGTGCTGTAGCCAGCCACCTCCGCCGTGCTCTGCAGGAACTAAACATAGGTAATATACAGGCACAGTGCCTGTGTGTCTTGGCCGTCGGGCTCTCTGAGCGACCTCAGGTAACGAGGATGCCTTTGTAGAGGGCTTCCGCAGTCCGGCCACAGAGCCAGGCTTTACACCCTCAGTGCTTTCGCTGGTCGGGACCGGCCAGGGAATGACATGTGAACTTGGGCTGGTCTCAGTTTTCCCGTCCATCCAATGAGGCTGTCTCTGCAGATGAATCTAAAAGGCTGTGATCCTAGGAATTTACCTATTTGCTGTTACCCAGAGACCGAAATAAAAAAGGCAAAGATGTCTGAGATGAATACAGGGATTCATATGCTTTCATATCCGTGTCCTTTTTAGTGGATGCACGGAGGCTTCCGGGTGCCTGCTGAGCGAGAGAAGGGGTTGCTGACTGTGATGCTGTCCTACCTAAGCGCTGACGGCCACAGACATCACGCGCACACTCCCACGCAGCTGTGGGAAGCAAAATGTGTGCGATCTTTTTGGAGAACACTTTGGATATTTATCAGTTTGTTAACCTGAACATACCTTTTCAACTAGCAATTCCGCCTGTAGGACTGCATCGCACAAAGATGTAAGTGGAAGGATGTTACTATACAAAGGCGTGCGCAGAAGGATGTTCACTAGGGGACTGTTTGTAAAAGAAAAGACTAGAGGCAACCTGAATGTCCATGCAGAGGGTAACTCATTCATTCGAGTCAAACGTTGCCCTTAAAAAGTATGAGGCAGCTCTGTGCAACAAAATATGATAGGATATAGCAGCTGAAACATAACATGATATAAGATGATGACTGAGATGCATAGATTTGCCACCATTTTATTATGTACAATGTAATACACACAGCAAAGTTTAAAGAATTTTGCCTGTACACCCACCACCTAGTTTATAACTTTAATATTTCGCTTTATTTGCTGTATCACATATATACCCATCATTCCACGTATCTTAACTTTTGGATGCACGTCCAAGTAAACTGCAGATATCCAAAGTATATTCTTAGACGAAAACAGGTACAACATAGAGTGTAAAGCGTGGATTTCTCATTTAAAATATTCTTTTAATTTAAAGTAATGGCAAAACCGCAATTACTTTTGCACCAACATAAATATCTAGAAGACTGTACGACAAACTGGTATCAGGGCTTGCCCTTAGGGAGAACTGAGGTTAGAAGAAAACTCTCTTTTAATTGCATGCCCTTGGATTCTCTTGAATATTGTATTATGTACACCATTTTGTTTAATTTATAAAGAATGACAATGCATCCACTTTCATGCGAGGAAGCTACTGTCAAATCTTCCAGGGCTCTAGGTAGCTTCTGTAGAGTAGCCCTGCATGCTTAGAAGCCTGGCGCGTGTGTGTGCATGTGCACACGTGCCTGTGTGTGTGTCTGTGTGTGCATGAGCACGCGTACACACCCACACCCAGATGCTCGGAGCCTGCACAGTGAGGGCGGTGCTGACCTCCCCTCATCTATCGCTGTAAGTCACTTTCTCATGGGGTTGAAACCTCGGAGTGTGAGGCAAGCATCTTCAGGAGGCTCATTATTTAATTTCCAAGTACGCAGCTGCAAAAGACAGCATGTTTGTTGCTGTTAGGGAGAACAGAGCACATGGAAGACAGGAGGGAAAGGCAGTTCCTCTGCTAAGGGTAGTTCTGCACTGGGAGTGACCATGTCTCAGTCTCCCTTACTGTAAACATTTGTGCAACTTCAAATAAATATCCTCCCCAAGTCTCACGCAGCGTTCGGCTCTGATGGAAACCCTATGTGTGCACCAGTGTGCACAGGCCAGAGAAGCGTGCAAATACAGGGGAGAAGTCCAGCTCCATGTGAGGAATGCCGGAGAAGGCATCCTGGAGGGAAGTGAGCAATCCAGAATGTAGATTCTCCTTCCTTACAGCACTCAGCCAGGCTACTGAAAGGCAGCAATTTTCTGTTTCATTTCAAAAAAAAAAAACAAAACCCAGCAGAGGAGTAAAAAGCCCTTAGAACAAAACATAGAATTAAACGTGATCATGGGAACAGTACTGTAAGCCAAACCTTCAAAGGAAAAAAGAATATTCCACGACAATGCTGAACGTGTTCATCCAATTCCCTTCTTCCCTGAGACCTGTAGCTCGAGGTTCTAGACTTTGAGCCTCTGGGCTACCGCTGCACGTTTTTTGAACAGCGATCGATTTCCTTGTGTGTTTTAAACCCTGGGAATCATATTCTACATGTGAGAGATAGTAAAATAGATTTTAAAAATTGAGGTAACTGAAAACGTGGAGTTATGTCAACACGTCAGAATAAATGCCTGAAATCCTTACTTTTCTACACATGAAAGGGATTTGATATCTAATGAGAGGGAACGAAAATGCAATTTGTTAGCATTCTGCTTTATTCCTGAAAACAGGCATATATGGCTAGTTTTAAAAATCCCTCTGGTAAGAATAAGACTGTGAGAACACTGATTTCTACTAGGTGATACACATACATACCATACATAAACATATATATGTAAGATACATGTATGTACACACAATACATGTATACATGCATATAAATACACAGTGTATATGTAACTGAGCCAGGCAGTATACTTAAAGGCAATAACATGATAGTATGAAGGCAATCTGTATCTTATCACATATTGAAAAAAAATCACCCTGCACAGCCCCTAAACCTCAAAATCCAATACACAAAATGAAACTAATTGTACTGGAAAAAACATAAAGAAATGAGAAAATGAAGTACGATATTCTCTTATTTGTTTAGTGTTCTCCTTCTCTAGAGTTTACGCGGACATTGTCTCTAGTTGCGTCTGCAAACCAATACATCGGCTGTCAGATGACTAAGGCATTTGACAACATCATTTTAGAGCCTTTAGTTACTGAGGTATCAATAATTAAATGCATTCAGTTCACACTTTGTTCTTGTGGATACCAGCTATTTATCTCTGTCCTCTGAAGAAGCTAATGGTATAATGGGCAAAACATCAAGAATAATTAAGAAAAACGTTGCTATAAACTCTTTCAGAAGAAATGTAACTTTTGCCCAGGCCCCCAGCTAGAATTAATTTATACAAGATACACCCAAAACCAAGGCACCTTCACTGAAAAGTGAAGTGCTAGGCTCATGGAGCAGGTAACTCACTCAGTCTGTCCACCCAAGGGGAAGACCAGTGGGCACTTCTCTGAGTGTGAGCCCTGAAAAGACTTGGGTGTAGGCCGGGCGCGGTGGCTCAAGCCTGTAATCCCAGCACTTTGGGAGGCCGAGACGGGCGGATCACGAGGTCAGGAGTTCGAGACCATCCTGGCTAACACGGTGAAACCCCGTCTCTACTAAAAAATACAAAAAACTAGCCGGGCGAGGTGGCGGGCGCCTGTAGTCCCGGCTACTCGGGAGGCTGAGGCAGGAGAATGGCGTAAAAACCCGGGAGGCAGAGCTTGCAGTGAGCTGAGATCCGGCCACCGCACTCCAGCCTGGGCAACACAGCGAGACTCCGTCTCAAAAAAAAAAAAAAAAAAAAAAAAAAAAAAAAGACTTGGGTGTGTGCATACAGCATCAGCTATAAAACACAGTGGGGGCTGCAGGCCACACTGGCACCTCTCCCACGCCAGGGATGGGCTCTGGAAGGCCAGCCCAGGCAGACAAATGGCAGTGGGACTGACTTGCTTCAGGGGACTGGCCCCTGCTGATGGAGCCCAACCTTCCTGCAGGCCACTCACCTCCGGTTGAGCCATCCATGTTTCAAAGCTTGTTTGCAGCATTAGCTGGTACCAAAACAGAAGTTCTGAGAATGTCTTATTCAAGGAATGGCGGGTTAACTCTTAAGTGAACAGGTCTATTTTTCTTTAGCAGCGAGCATCTCTCTCCTTTCATATCCAATAACAAATAAGAAGAGAGAAATTGTGAGGTGTTTTCTTCTTTAGGTAAGGGTCAGGCCTAGATGGTATATAAACTCCAAACAGGAGATTACATTTTAAGTCGGTGACAATTAATTACAATACCATATACATACTGCAGATAACACAATTTAAGAATAAAGAATCATCTGGAGCCCCAGTAATGGGAGATGGCTTTGAAGAGGCAGCCTTCCAGATAAGCCATGTCACATATCTGCATATCCTCTCAAAAATCTTTGTCACCTAAGTGGGAGTCACTCCCAGTCACTGTTCACCAATCTCACTTGCGGAAGAGTTGGTAGTCAACTTCCTGTATAGGGGCCATGTGAGCTCCTGGATGTCTACCTTAAACTTCAAAGAGCCACGTTTATAGAAAATGAAATGCTCGTGTTTCATCATTAAATTACACTAGGCTCCTGATCTTTGTGGGGTACATGTATTGCACTGAAAACGGATATCTCGTTATTAATGACAAAGATATGGAAAATGTGAAGTTGAAATAAGCTACCCAAACTTAAGAGAAAGAAATGTTACAGGAACTGCTTTGCCATCGCTAATTGTGTAATTACTTCTTGGCTTGGTCACCCAAGCTCCGAGCAAGAAATAAGAGACAATGGTAATTTCTTACTGCTGAAACGAAGGTGTCACACTGTCTTGTGCATTCTGTGTACACAGGGCTAAAGTTTACATTTATATCATGTTACCTTGATTACAATCATCCAGGGCACTGCAAGAAATTAGTGGCATAAAGTCAGCCCTGGCAATGGGCACGCTCAAGTTTACTTGCACAAACATTTAATTGAGGCAGAGTGGAGGCATCTCTGCTTTTGGTCATCATCTTACCCCTCACCTCACACCGGTGAAATTGGTGAACTGCTTACTGGCAATTTGCAGACTCACAGCAATAAAATAGTGTTTTTAAATGGTGCTAACACAGTGGCTACCAATGAAAATAAGCCACTAGATGGCTTTAGATTTTTTCACTTCTGAATATCGGAAGGTGCATTATTTATGGTGTCAAAGCTAAACCTGGGTACAACACTTGGGAGTGCGCGTGTTTGCGGGGAGACAGGCAGGAACACCGCCCTGTGTAACTCCATCCCTTTCTCTCTTCACTCCACAGTTCCCCTTATAGCGCGATAATTAATTACAAGGCCGCATAATTCTATCCTCAGTCCCATCAGCCTTGGGTCAACTAAGAGCAAGGATCACATGCCAAAATTGTTGTGTGTTTTTTTTTCCCACAACGTACGAACCACTCCTCATTCTAATGGAAAAAAAAGAGAGCAGAGACACAACTAGGAAAAGAAAAAAATGAAATTCCATTATAACTGGTTTCCTCAAGCTCCAGCCTAGGATATGAGTAATCACAAAAACTGTAATATCAGCTTTTTTTGTTTTCCTTAACACTGGGTTCCTCCTTTATTTCCTTTCAAAGAGGGTCAAGATCTTTTTTTTTTTTTTTTTTTTAAATTCATAAAAGCTGCTGTGCGATGACCAAAAGCTTGGTTTCTCTCCGTAATAGCTCTGCACTCCGCAATACTTTTAAATTTGGGGGCAAAAATAAAACTCGCTAAACTCTCAGCAGCTGCCCTGAGTGAACTCGAAGCCTCTCACCTGCCTGGCCCTCAGGCCTTCTGGAAACATCTAAAGCCTAGCAGGGGTGGAGCAGTGCGCTGACCGGCAGGCATGGACCAGGAGCTGCTAGCACAGGCCTCGGGAGGTGGCCTCCGGGCTGCCTGGCCGTACCTTGAGGATTGGCCTGACGGCTCCCAGTGCCGGAACTCCCATGTGAAGGGCAGGGAGGAGCAGGTCAGTGGCCACAGCAGCCTGGCCTGGCCTAGGTCAGACCCTCAGTCAGCATCGCCCCAATGTCACTCTCTAGTTCTGTTTTCTCCTCCCTACCCACTCCCACCTTAACCGGCCACAGGGAATGGCGGGGTGCAAAATGGAGGCTGTTGACCTGCTGTGTGATCCACACATCCCTCTGTGCTTTTAACAAGGAGTCCAGTGCTGTTTAAAACTGGGAATTAAAAAAAAAACAAAAAAATCCAGAAAGCCTATAGGTCATGAAGCAGCCCACACCGAGAAGGCGACCCCAGACCCAGAGGGAGGTGTCAGGGGCTTGTCTTCCCAGCAGTTCCTGTTGGCAGGGACACAGCTCTACCCAGAGAAGGTGGGCCGTACCCCAGGGCACAGGAATCAGCATTGACATGCCCACAAACTGACATGCATGCTTGTCCCCCACAGGCACGGGCATGTCCCCAATCACCATGGTGGCAGAAGGACAATGGGAAACACAGGGCCTGCCAGGCAAATTCTAGCAAAGATGGGCTTCCTAAAATCCCCCTTCTACATGAGAGCGGCCCAACCCAACGGCAGAGTTATGACTCGCTGGAAGGGATACCCCCTCCTTCCCTCTAAGGACTGAAGGAAGGAAACAGCGCATGTAACCCTGGCCTAAGAGAGACTCCCGGGTTGAACCAAAGCATCAGAGATTCAGAGAGCACGCGGGGAATGTGGACAGAGCGACACCCAGCCTTCCTGAGCTCACCTGTACCAGAGCCTCAGGAAACACGTCTGTAACACCGCTCTCATAGTAAGCACTTTATTATCTACTTGTGGTGCAGTGATGAGTTAAAGGGGCATTAATTTTCTTTCATAGCCTGGAATAGCTTATTTATCATTTTTTGGTCTTTGTCACTGATATTTCAGATCTGCTGCGAATTGCTGTTTTGTTGTTGTTGTTGTTGTTGTTGTTGTTTTGAATTAATCTGCACTCATACAACCACCAAAACAATCATGGTCCTACTGATACCAGCAGATGTGGCTGAAATGTGCCCTGAAACTTCCCAACTGCAGCTCAACCCTACTTGGAGGGCTGTGTCAGAACGAAGGGAAGTCAACTGAAGATGCATTTTCTGGAAACGCCATGGACACACAGAGAGAAGAAACTACAAACAGTATTAAAAGGAAAGAGGCCGGCAGCTGCATTCGCTGTGTCACTGCGGCCAAGGGTTCTGGGTACCTTATGTTCACCACTTGCCACCTACTGTGGTGTCAGAGCTGTCTGGTCCAGCCGGGACAGTCAATTGATTTTCACAGAACGTCCATTTTATGTTTCCACACCAGAGCAGGCTGCACCTTCACAAGGAGGGGTGGCTGCTTCTAAGGGCAGAGCGGCTGGGCCCCAGCCAAGCCTGCCTCCCTGACTGCAGAAGATGTCACCGCCCCCAGGCACTTTCCTCTGGGCAGGGGCAAGGAGGAGGAAGGGAGAGGAGGTATGTGAAGCAGATGTCCTCCGTAAAACCAAGGGTGTTCCCTTCTCACCCTCTCCCTTTTCCCACTCCAGCTAAGTCTCCAAAAAATGCATGTTTCCATTCACAAAAAGTATGCAGAATCACTGGTGGGGGCAAAACAAAAAAGACCCTTTTTCCTATTACAGGCAAAACCTGGGCTGATTCTCTTGCTTCCTTCAGCTGTCAATGAGGTGGTGTGTTCCCGGCCTCCTGACAAGATAATCATCATAAACTTTATTATTACATCTGGAATTTCACGATATGCTTAGTAATTGATTACAGAGACACAACCCAGAATGCGGCTCCCACTCGCTCTGCCACGATTCCAGTAACCTAACTGCTTAATACCCCTGGAATGTATAAACAGTGTTAACCGCTGCATTCCCCACACTGCCATGGCAGAAGGGAACCACCGAGCCGGTGGGGCTCTGAAAGCTCAAGGCCATTTTCACTTACTGAATATAATGTCATGGGATGGAAACTGAGATCACATTTTTTGGAGCCAGGACGACTGATGACCCCCCGTCAGATGTGATTGGGGCACAAATCCACAAAAATTATCAGCTGTATTGGGGAACTGAGATGTGTCATGAAGTTTGCGCAGGGCCATCACCCATCCCTACACTTAGTCTCAGTTTGGTGGGGACTCCAGTTTAGGTGACTGTGATTACTGGGCTTCTTCAAAAAGCTGCACAACTCGCTATTTCTAATTTTATGAACACCATGATATGAATGCAATGCAAACAGAGAAAAAAGCCATGCTGGGTCAGGCCTGCAATTACAGTGGCTAGTGCACTTACTATCTCATAGGAATAAATGCAAAAAACAAAAACAAAACAAGGGTAGGCCAGGCACATGGCTCACACCTGGAATCCCAGCACTTTGGGAGGCTGAGGTGGGTAGACTGCTTGAGCCCAGGAGTTCAAGACCAGCCTAGGCAACATGGCAAAACCTCATCCCTACAAAACATACAAAAACTACTCAGGTATGATGATGTGTGCCTGTGGTCCCAGCTACTCAGGAGGCTAAGGTGGGAGGACTGTCTGATCCCAAGGAGGTCAGGGCTGCAGTGAGCCATGATTGTGCCACTGCACTCCAGCCTGGGTGACAAGGGAGATCCTGTCTCTCAATCAATTAATCAATCAATCAATCCAGGGGTGAAGACCACACTCAAAGTATCTGGGAGTTGAGGCCTCGGAGAGATCTACATGAACAGCGCATTTGTCCTCTTCCACTCCCACCAAGGGAGGGCCAAGAGCAATGCAGCTGCCCTCCCTAACACTACTCCAACTCGGGAGGCTGTGATCAAGGACATGCGAGCCCCTTTTTAGGTGAAAACCAGCTCCATTCCCCCTGCAGAAACACGCCCCCTCAGCTCGTGTGCCTACACTCTCTCTCCTGTAACAAGTCAATTTACAAAAACCAGACCCATCCCAGCAAGGGGACCTGGATCGGCCCTTCTCACCTGCATATCATCTTGAACCCAAACAGTCCACTGAACCAGCAAATCCTCAGCCAACCCCCTGGCATGCAAACTGTGCTATCTCTCCAGGCAGATCCACTTTATAAACCACCAGAGAAGCCCCATTCAAGGTTCTGCTTGCAACAAAAAAAACAAACATGCTGATGTCACTCCAACCTGAGCTCTTGGGCCTCAGTGATGGGGCCCAGGGGGCTTTAGAGTGGGATGCTTGTCCCAGAGCTGCCTTTCCAGACCAAGTGAGCCATCACCCCGGGACCCCCTGGACCAGTCAGGCCTCCATGAAACTTGGCCAGCGCCTTCCCGTTAAAAATGGCCCTGCCGTTCACCTCAGCCAGGTTCCCGCACGCACGCTAATAAGTACTTGTTTGCTGAACTGAAAAATCATTACCACAGAACACGTCAAGTAATGAAGGATGTTTTCCTCGCAGAAATGTTAAATACTTCACTTCTTTCACAAGGAGCGTGTACATGTGTTTCCAAATCATACCTTGCTCCCTCCCCACCCACACTACATCAGAAAGTGTGCAGTTTCAGGACCCAATTTGAACAGGCTCATGTTGCACGGCTCTAAGAACCAAGAACATGCTGTTATTTTATTTATTTTCCTTTGCCCAGCTGACTACATGTTTGTTCTATTACTTATTCACCTAACCATCTCGGTAGGAACCTCCGTCACGTAGGGGAGGGTCCATTCTGCCTTACGATTTTATACAGAGAAGCAAGAGAAAAGAACACCACCGCAGTCTCATCTATTACACAGCCGTAGTGTTTGCTAACTAATATATACGAAAGAGCCATTTTACTACAAGCCTAGAGCAGAAACAAAGGCAAGAAATGGAATGGGAACATTTCACCATGTGGAAAACCACTGATAACCCATCTTCTCCTCTGGCAAATATTAATCTCTGCCCCCTTTCAAAAGCTTTTTGTTAGGCAGATGAGTAATAACAATTGCATCTTATGCAGACTGAGGTCTTTTAAGTGTTTTAGAATGTCTCTACCTACAGGGAGTCACACTGGTTAATTTCTGCTGCCTTCCCCTCTCATCCTAAGGCTTCAGGCAAAGCCAGCAGGGTGGGGGCCGAGCCTGCTTTGAGTCTATGGCAGCTGAGTTAGGAAAAACCAAAATGACTTCCAGGTAACCTTGTCTCACGGAACTCCAAGAGGCAAACACACATCACTTAGATAGAACACTCAAATATCAAGTTGATGCGGGGGTCAGTGGAGTTTTAGGTTTTCTCGCGGTAATATATGGCTTTGGACGTGGTGGTTCTATCCCGCCATGCCCCCTTGAGACATAAGAGACCTGTGTTTATTCCCGCCTCCCATGTCAGAGAATCCATAACCCAGGGACACAGATGCTGAAATCCTGGCCAAAATGCACACCCGCAGAACCCGAACCTCCTCTAAAGAATAAGCAATCACCCCTTCTTCCTGCCCTCTCTCTGTCATGTGTTCAGTGAGTCACTCAAACAGCTGCCAGGGGTTACCTGGGGGAGCAAGAAACACGAGATCCCGACCAGGGCTCCAGGAAAAATGACCTGCGTAAACTTCTGAAAACTTAAAGACTTTCCCTTTTCTTCACCCATTGCTTGTTTTCCTTTTTTTTAAGAGGGAGCAAATCTCACTCTAATTTCACTAGCATTAAAGGTTGACATTTTTTATATGTGAATTCACAAATCTACCATAAATGATTCACAGGATCTTTCTTCCTTTGCCCTTCCCCGACGAACCGCCACATTTTGGAACTGCGTTGGCTGACATTAAGCAAAGCGCTTTCTCAGCAATTATTTGGAAAGGAGAGATGGCAACTACAAGAATTTCTCTCGAGGACCAGAGGAGTTACCCCTACTGCCCACTTCCAAATGGCCAGGTCTCACGGAAGACAGCAGGGCCTCCTCCCCTGTCCAGGCACTGCCATCCACCTGAAGCTCTCAAGTCCTGGTCAGGTATCTATTGGAATCTCTGGCATTCCTGCAGCACACTCCATTGTTGGTCTAGAACAGGTATTGACTGCCCTGGAAAATACTGATCTTAAGGACAACTGCTATGTGATCAGAAAACTCAAGAGACTGGTTGCCTCCCAGTCTGACTTGTGAGCTTAGACGGCCACCAAGGAGATTCCGGCTCAAGAACCCAAATTGTCACCTGAAGTCGAAGCCACTCATTTCCCTAAAGGCCAAGTTCTGATAAGGAACACTTCCCCCAGCCTCCTGAACAGGTGAGACCCTCTGCGAGGGTGCCAGCAGGCCTGGCAGGTGCTTTTGCTCATCTGGGTCTCTCTTTCTCTATTTCTCAGGCCAGAGCTGTGTCACCCCCCATGGGCTCCAAGTGCATTCATTACAGAAGGTGGACATCACACCATGAGGTGCGGCCACCGGAGATTCCTCTGGGACTCTTGGCAAAGAATCCCCGGTGCTGTGACATGCAGGGAGTCAGGGACAGGGTCCCTAGTACACTGATCTGGCGTGCCCTGAAAACAGTGTCCCAGCTCAAAAACGTGTTGCTTTCTTCCTTTTCATGAATTCTAATATTCAAGCCTTTTTTCCTCCTGCTAATTTTAGAAGTCCTGCTATTCTTTGGGAAGAGAATGGTGTGAAAATCAAGCATAGTATCCAAAAATAAAAGAGTAGATCTGTTTCAGGGTTTGCAGCATATTTCACTGAAAAGCAACTCCAGATATGCCACTTTCTATCTAGTTTTTAATACATTTTCCAATTCCTGCAGAATATTTTAGCTTCAGAAAAAGCAAGAACGAACTTCCTAAACTATGACTTTTTTTTTTTTTTTTTTTTTTGAGGCTGAAAGGGGCACCCAGAATGGTGTTTAAACCATGACTGGGGGCCTTTTCAGAATGTGATGCCAGATTATCGCTCTCTGGCTGGGACTCTGCAGTACACTTTGTGGGACCACACGGAGATGGATCTGAAGTAGGATGGATGGATTCTCTAGGTCCTGAGGACCTAGAGCGTGTTCCAGTTAGGCGAGAGGCCAGAGGAGATGCATAGCTTACTCTGGGCATCTTGATGGTGGACCTCATGGCATGTCTTTCAAGCTTCCCATCTTCATCTTTTAAAAAACCTGGTTATCTAAGGAATGAAGGTTCAGACCCACCAGAACTGTAGAAGGACATCGGATCCTGGTCGGCAGGGTCCCACTCCAGTTCTTCGGGGTCTGAGACTCTCTGGAAGAGCCAAGACTGCGGGCCGGGAAGTGGAGAACAGACATGGGGCGCCAGCGGATACCTGAAGACCCCAGCCTGCGCCTCCTCGCCAGCCAGGGAAGCCAGAGATTTTTAACAAAAAGTTAGAACTCTGTGTCAAGCCCTTCAAGCAAACAATAAATATTACTTCTGTTCATAATCGGACTTCTCTCCAGCATCGTCTTTGAATGTTGAACCTTTTTCAATTAATTAAAAACTATGCACTGCAGAGTGCATATTTTATCAGCCCTCAGCTGCTTAAGTGTCTAGAAAAGACCAAGCAGTTTTTCTTTCTTTCTTCCTTTCTTTTTTCTTTTTTTCTTTCTTTTTTTTTTTTTTTTTTTTTTTTTTTACAGGCAACCCAGAGCAAGTACTTGCAAGGGTCATATCTTTTTAATTATCTTTTCTCTCTTTGATTAATTATTCCGTCTGACAATAGCGTGTTTCTAATGCTATTCACCTGCCTTTGATGATTGACAACTTTTCTGTCTGATTCAGAGCAAACAGCTGCTGCCACAATCTCCTAGCAACCCGGGTGTGATGGATGAGCCCCCAAGATGGATGGCTGCAATAAATCATGTCTCCAGCCATAAAACTGAGAAAAGGGGATAAGAAGAAAAGCGAGCAAAAAACAAAACAAGGTTTCTTCCCATGAGTGCACTCAGTTCCTTACCAATTATACCTGAAATGGACTTTGCACCTATTAATAGCAAAGTTTTTCTAATCAGTAAAAATGGGATGATGGCATTGGTATCAAAGGTGTTTACAATTGTTCCCGCAAATTGGCACTTGTACTCCAATTACCTCCAACACTGCCCAAGTGCAAGGGCAGATGATCAAAGTTTTGCCCTCTTCCACGAAGTCTCAGCAAGGAACAACATCACCTTTGTACCTTTGGCAACTATTCCAGGCACCAACAAAGAATACAAATCTGATTCTACCCAATTTTTGGCAGCAGCTGGACAACACCAAAAGTAAATTCTAAGTCATGCTGTGTGCAGTGCAAAGTGTTAAGCTGCGAATAAAGTTATTTCAAAATAAACACACACACACACACACACACACACACACGTTGCCTGGAGCTGATGAGTGAATCAGTACCACTTCCATTTCTTTCCTGTTAATGGCAGTTGCAGGCATTTTACATGTCAGGGAAAAGTTTGTCCCAGAAGCGGCAAGATGGGCACGTTCAGCCCTTCCACAAATTCTAGATTCTCAATTCTTTAGGTAGAAAAACTCTTCTGGTCTAACTTTCTATCCCATCATCCTTAAAAATGAATGTCCACACTGTAAGTCATACAACAAGCCTTTGATTTCATTAGCAACCCCAAATAAAGTCACATATTTAATAGAATCCCTGCCAATTAAATTTGCACTATCGGGGCTCTTCCAGTGGTGGAGACCCAGCAGGAAGGCCTGGTGAGTTTCTCTTTTCCTTTTTCCACCAGGGAAGCAGGCGTCAAGGCCTCTTGCGGCAGAATAGGTGGAAAGGCCAGAGCTTCAAGGAATCCTCAGGCAGCTGGGGGCTGTGTCAGTGAATCAGGCTGCGTCCCTGAGTACTTCCAGTAGGTGGGGGTGTCCTGGTGCACACAGCTCAAGGGTGCAAACCCAGAAGCGATTAACTGGCAGGGCCTGGAAACAGCTGTCCACATCAGGACTGGTGGGGGTCTGCTGGGGCCCTGCGGAGGGGACAGAGCTCAGGCACAAAGGGGAAGAGGCTGCTGGGAGCCGGGCAGGGAGCCGCAAACGATTATTTTTTATCTGAAATATTCCTGAGACGTGGAAGTCTTTACGTTTTACTTCATTCTCACACTACTAACCAAGCCAACCAAAAGATTTTTTAATAGTTATATTGTGCTAAGCTTTTCAGATACAGTGTTTTTTTTCTTTTCTTTTCTTTTTTTTCTTTTCTTTTTTTTTTTTTTAGCATGACATGGAGTTTTAAAAAAATCAGACAAGGGTTCTGGCTTCAGCAACTGCAGCTCTGTTTATATTTTAATGTTTTGTACGTGACTGCTTCTGTGGGGGAAGAAAGAGAAAGAAGGAGAGAGAAACTTGCCTGTGAGCTTTAGTGTAAATCACAGATACTTCATTTTTCTCTGTGTCCTTGGAAATTATTCAAAATTAAAGCCTGCCTCCCTCCACCTTTTCTCCTTCCTTCCTTCCTTCCTTCCCTTCCTTCCTTCCTTCCTTCCTTCCTTCCTTCCTTCCTTCTTTCCTTCCTTCCTTCCTCCCTCCCTCCTTCCTTCCTTCTTTTTTTCTTTCTTTCTTTTTTCAGTGGGGGAGTCTTCTCTATTGCACATGGGAGGGTTTGTGTCTGGTCAGCTGCAATGAGAAGGCAAGGCCAATCGATAGAAACACACACACAGGCCCCCACCCTGTCCCAGCTTGTCCGACTCTCAAGTTACAGGTTTACACGGCAAGTCTAAATAATATTCAAAATGATAAATGGTACCCGAAGCCCGGCATCCACCATCAATCTTTTTTTAAGGAACATCCATCTTCAATAACGCACGTTTGAATCATGTGAAGTCAGGAGCCCTGAGATTCATTTATACCACTCTTTGCAAGCCAGGGTGGCTTGAATGATACCTGTCAACCCTTTTCTTTTTTTTTTTTTTTTTTCTCTCCCCTTGACTAATAGGGGAAACAAGGCAGGGAAAAGAGAAAAGGAACGAGAAAGGGGAAAAAGAAGTCAGAAGAGCGTCAAAGGCTGAACAGTGTGGTTTAGCAGATAATATGAACGAACATAACCTCTCCCGTACCTCTGCCAATCTCGCGCCCGCCACGCCACACACCCAGCCATCCAGAAGCAGGCTGTACCCCCTCTCCCCTGCCCAGCCTCTTTCCTCCCTTTCCCTCTCGCCAAATCAGCAGAGCTCCCTCCTGCAAGCCACAGGGTACACTACCAAGAGGAGGAGGACACAGCCTCACATGGACCTGGGCTTTCCTCCCCTCCCTGAAGTCTGGCTGGGGCCCATATGATAAATGACATATGTCATTCTGTCAGGAGGGAAGGGTGGGTCAGTGATGTATGACTCTGCTGAAAAGGAAATCGACTGTTTGGCATGGTGCAGGCTCTTCTCCACCAGGATTTAGTTTCAGAACTCTGAAATGAATTCTCCGACGTTTCAAGTGCATACTTAGGGCAGGGTGATGGGAGGCCTGGGAAATCGTACTCCATCCTCCCGCTGCCCTTCCCATGGCAAAAAGCAAAAAAAAAAAAAAAAAAAAAAAGGAAAAAAAGAAAGAAAATAGGCGTTCTGTTGCTGGATACCTGCAAAAGGCCACGCACGTGTCGAAGTCCCTAGCTGTCGCAACACCGTGGGTTATTAAAAAAATGTGACTTAAAAAAAAAAAAGAAAGAAAGAAAAGAAATTAAGTGGAGTTAGGTTAGCCCTTTTATTTATTTATTTTTTAATGGCAAAGGGCTGACACAAAAGCAAGATAAAAATTAGCATGTTTGAAGTAATCGTCCCGCAGCTTGACATCTGCATAGTAAATTTTAAAGGAAAAAAATGTGTCAGACAGCCATGAGCCGCCTCGCCCTCCCCCTTTCATTAGCTCACTGCCAGGGTGGCACTGCTGAACCTCATTATGGCGAGAGGATTTATGAAGCTGAACCCAATGGCAAAGAAAAGGCATCTGTCAATAATTGTAGGGAGCTGCACTCACAGCTTTGAAATCTCATTAAGTATGCAGTTATCAGGCATAAAGATCAAAAACATTACTCAACTCCGACAGAATCTTATGGAGGAACATTAATTAGCAACAGGCCTACAGTACAAAAAAAAAAAAAAAAAAAAAAAACCACAGACTTCCTCTCACACCTGCCCAACCCACAAACCTAAAGCAACACTCCCCCTCCCGCCTGAAAAAAAATAATTCCCAGCATCTGAAACTGATCAAGAACATGAAACAAGAGAGACGCACACAGAAAAGGGGAAAGGGAGGGAAGGGGTGGGCGGCGGGCAGGGAGGAGGGGAGAGGGAGGGCGGGGAAATTCAGTTGAGAAAGCCTTGGCGGTGAGGAGAGAAAAGGAAGAAGCTGTCAAACTTGAGAAGGATGTCAGTGCGGGCCCTGATTACTGGGGCCTATGGAGTTCTCAGACCTTTTATCATCCTCACCATCAAAACCAGCCTGGGAGTCACTGCCGGGAGGACTGGGGGCTGCAAGTCTGCAGCCCGGGCCCAGGGCCCAGAGCCCAGGACCCTCTCCTCCAGCCCCTGCTTACCTGGCAGGCAGGAGGCTGCAGGGCCAAGACCCAGGAGGTAGGCCCCGGTTTCCCCAGCCAGTCTGCACCCAGCCGGCTAAAGCTGGCAGCAAGACTCGCCTTCACAGGCTCTGGATATAGGCCAGGCAACCACTGTGTTCACCTTCCATCTCTCAACCGCTGTAACACACCTTTTTCTTCCTCCAAAGAGACTGCAGCATCCCCTTCTCACACATGCACCCTCTGTTATTTGAGTCCTGTGTGCAATCCCTTACTGAAAAATACAATATAGATGGGGGAAGGCACGTGGAAACTGCCAAGCTGACCCTGAATCCCGAGGCCTCCAGACCTCTGTAACACACTTGGGACAAGGTGCAGCTCATTATGGGTGTCCAGGAGATCCACACACCAGTTTGACTCTAGGATCCCCAGGAAGTTAAAATTAAATGACAAGTTACCTGCCCCACCAAGATGCATCAGCAAAGAGTAATGTACATAATGTACATGTGTTTCGGAAACATCCCACAAGTATTGCACACTTGGGGTCTCAGGCAAACTTCCCTGATGTCCTGTGGTGGTCTGGATCCAGGGTAGATGAACAGAGGCCTGATGGCATGGAAGTACGTCTCAAATACCATTCAGGTTTCAGTCCAAGAGGCAACATCAGCCACCCCCGGACATGGCATGCAACAGTGAGGCACCATCTGTAGCTCCCCCCCCATGAAAGGTGTAGGAAAATAATAAAGTAGATATTCTGCATTTTATTTCCCTTATTGCACTGTTATAGAAAGGTGGCCTTCTCTGCTTACCTGCTAGCATGCTCGCTCGCTCTCTCGCTCGCGCTCTCTCTCTCTCTCTCACACACACACACACACACACACACACACACACACAGCACTTCCCACAATCCCACACCATAAGAAACCCTACAGAACAGCTCCTTTGATCTGAATCCTCTGCTAGCATTCTTTAGCTCCTCACTCACTCCTAAGCCACATTCTTCCCTGGTTCCACGGCTACTTCTGAAGTGTTTACCTCTCTGGTCTACTCAGAAGACAATGGTCACCTTTTCATAATTAGCCACATCTTTAAGAAAACCGGTATGAAGATTCCTAGGCAACCAGCCTGGAGATCCCTCCAAACCAAGGCCCATCTTTTCCAATAAATGCTTCTCCTTTAGAATATCAATGAACACAGCTCGAATAAACTGTCACCTATGACCAAAAATAGTCAGGAACACTTGTCTATAAACCAGACTTGATGAGAAGGCATTTTAGCAGGAGTATTACAATAAGGTGTTTATATTTTTTATGTGCTTACCATATTACCTTTATTATGTGTAACATCAAAGTGATTATAGCAATTACATCTAACAGAATTAATTACAGAACTTCCCATCATTCCAGGATACATAATGCATTAGAGGTAAGCCAAAGAAAGAAAACATCTTGATTGTAGTAACTATTGTTGGGGTATATTTTCTCCAGCAGCAATGCCACACCAACGGCAGCTTTCAGAGCAATGGAAACTGACAGGTTTAACAGGGAAAAAGCTGTATTTTCTTAAAATTGAGCTCACGCTTTTTGCTTAATAGTACGTTGGTGATAGTGGACATATAAAATCAATTTAATTTTTTAAGTGTAAATCTTTGAAAAGTGCTGGTTAATCCACCCAACCAATGTTACTACATAAAGGAGAAAGCACATGGGTGAAAGACTTACAAGTCTTTACGTATGCAAAATAAATTCACTCAAGGCTTCATTAATATTAATTTAAATTCAAAACCCATTTACATTAAATTGTTCATTAAAAATTGCCTATTTTATGCAACATGCATTTCTCAAAGAACTCAGAGGAAACTGAATACATAGGACTAGATTTAATGATGGGAATGGAAAATCAAAAGTAAATGAATTGGAGTCATTTCACGTATATTACCAAACAGCCCTTTGCTCTCCATTAAGGATGGGTTCCACTTTGGGGAACAAATATATATTCTGAATATTGTGTCTTCTACTGCTATAAACTTGTAAGCATGACCTCTGGCCTACCACAGAGGAAAAAGAAGAAAAATAAGAGAAACTGGTGGAAGGGAGAGGGCAGCCAATCCAAAACTGGGCTTGGAATAATGCAGGGAGGGTTTGCCTTCGGATCATACCTGGATTCACAGTGCATTGAGAGTTAGGCTTGCATTTTTAAAAATGTACATAAGTTAGCATCTGCCAGTGCCCCTCTTGATCTAGAACTAACAGTGTCTCTCTCCCCTATACTCTACCCTTTACATTCCTTTATTCCCTTAGCCAGGTGAACAGGAACATGAAGACAAGGAGTTGGTAAGTTCCCTGTGCTCTCCCTCCTGACAACAATCTGAACCTACCCTGTTTCCCCAACAGCTGTTCTGGATGAAGAAAACACAGTCATAATTAATAACATGTGTCCTGACAGTATGAATTAATAATTTATCATTAAGCCCAAACAAATTTAAATTATTCTTCAAGAGCCACACCTTTGCATATCTGACAAAATAAGGTAAGGAGATGGTTAAAATGTCCAGGTAACGTGACCTTCAGTGAACCACTCGCCCCCGCCCCCCTGACTGTATCTCTTGGACTATTCTTGTTGAAATGCTAAAATAATTTACAGAATTGAAAGTAATTAAACCCAAGAATCGAAATGCTGATCAAACTAAGTGCATGTGCTAGAAATGTCTTCTTTTTTAAATGGGGCTTATAAAATATTCAATATTTGGTCAAGGACACTATGTAATCTTTCTAATAAAGATTCCTAAACCTAGAGTATGACAGTTGTTCAGGCAAGTGGTCATAAGAAGATTATGTTCTATTACTGTCTTTTTTTTTTTTTTTAAACTTCCAAAAATGCATAGCGTTATTCTGGTCACAAACAGTGACCTGAATTTTTAAGTCCATGTCTAAACGTAAATTTCTATAAATGGTGAAAAATTAAGAAAAGCTACCAAGTCTACGTCTCCAGTCCTTACAATTCAGTCTTTTTTTTTTTTTAAAGAAAATCAAGAAACGGGAAAAATATTGATAGCCATTGTTTAGTGGGATTTAAAAATTTAATGACTAACTGCAAATACTGGAAACTGGAATTAATCTGTCTGGATTTTTTTAAAAAGGCTTACAGACATTTAAATGCATGTATCGGGACACTTTATCAACCTAACATAAAATTGTCATCTTATCTTATTATATGACTATTTTATGCACGTGTCAAAGAATTTAAAAATGACTGCCTGTCTATTGAGTCTAATTACAACTGCACATTATCTGTCTGGATGTACCAGTCCATATCATTGTTACTAAATACAATATATTGTATTCACCTTTCATTTGTAACTTCAGACAGAGAAACCACAATTTAGAGCATAACTAAAACACAGACACACAGACACACACACAGAGTGAACACCTGCAAGGGTTTGGGATACGGGATACCACTGTTCCCTTCTGTCCTTTTCCCCTCCATGGGTTTTGAGGGTAGTGCTACAGGGCTGTGACAAAGCAGCTGATTTGAAAGACCCATCTACCTACCTGGGCTGGACACTAACACAGAAGGGTAGACACACACACCCTACTTTATTTCATTTTTATTAATTTTTTTACGACACGACCAAAGCTATTTTTACCCTCTGCCCAGTGACAAGCAGGGATGAAAATGGGGCAGGAGGAAAGCCTTACAAACTGCACTTGGAATAACTGTGAACTGCTGCCACTCTTGGATTAAACATGGCTGTGTGCACCAGGACCGGGCACTTCCGACTCCTTTCCTCTCTGCCTCCCTGCCCGCCTGCCTGCCGCAGCCCTAGCCCCAGCCTGACTCTGGCAGGACACGTGTGAAAGAGAAAGCACCACAAGAGGTCCAGGCACTCTGCCCTCAAGAAGGTAGATCCTTTCTCTTTCCAGAAATCCCAGGAGTGGAGGGCGGGGGGTAAAGGAATGGTTTTAATTCTCTCAACTCACCTGGGTTTCACGGCATTTCCCACGGCCCTGAGCAGTCACCTTTCATTCTAATCACTCGACAAAACAATCTTTAGCAAAAAGAGGGGAAAAGGCAGACGTGTGAGGCAATTTAGGGAATCGCTGCTGAGGCATCAGTTATTGACTATCTGGCTCCTGTTTATGAGCGTGCTCAAGGCAAAACTGAGAACAAAATGACAACATCAACAGCTCACAATCAAGTGTGGCCCTGGAGAGCACTGAAGCCCTAACTGACAGCTGTCAAGATAATGGGGACACTGCAGCTGATTCTGGAAGGTTCTCTTCCCCAAGTGGACGTCCAGGGGAATAGCCTTGCCTCCCACCTCCTTTGTTTTTCTCCTTCGTCTTCTTGGTTTTCCTTTTTAGAATTTGCATTGTTGCTCTCATTTCGTAGGAAATGGGGGAAGAAAAATCATAGAACGGTCAAAATCAGTCCCTCTGCCACCTTGCTACAGAGTAGAATACCTGTCCAAGGAGAAATACATGGCAGATCTGAGAGGAAATAAATTCCCAAAGCTAAGGCCGAAATGCCCTTCTGAATGCTCCATGTGCTTCCGAGAGAGAAGGGAAAAGCTCCTCCCCAGAGCTGCCCGATGTGTGGACCAGACTTAGGAAGGTGTCATCTGGACATCACCAGGTGGGCCACCTCTTAGGCATGCCCATGTCTACTGGCAACATGAAACCCCCTTCTGCCTGTTCCAGGGGGATCCACAGTGTTCTGTGACGCCAGCAGACCCTAGGGGGTCCAAGTCACTTTCACAAAAGTCAGGATGCTTGAAGATGTACCCTCGCCTTGTTTTTACCACCTAAGAACTCCATAGAACATTACCCCCTTTCAAGGAACACAGCTCGCTGGCAAGTTGTGGTGCGATGGTTTCTTTTTTATTTTCTTTTTGGAAGCATAAGAAATGGTCTTTTACGATTTCACATTTGCCTCCAGAAAATTAATATAACTAAGTAAAATATCTGCTATTAAGTATTACACTAAAATTTTTCTGGCATTTTCAGAAATGTTTTTGAAAAACCACTCTGAAGAGGAGAAAGTCATGCTTTAAGCAAGGGATAATGGTCATTTTGCCTGAAGGACACTGTCCTTCCCTAACCCCACTCCTCTGAGCTTCTAAAGGCAGCAACATCTGTCCAGCACAAACGCACAGCCCCTGGAAATTACAGGTCTCAAGGAAGCAAACTCCCGCCCAGGTTTCTCTTTGGCAGGTAAAGAAACCTCTCTTTCTCTTTGAGAAAAGACACTAAGCCATGCATAGTTTCTATCAAAACACCAAAAAATCCTAAAGTACAGAAATATGTATTTTCAGGGATTCTTGGAGCCTCCTTCGGCCTTCGGGAAAGCAATGATACATTGGCCTAGATATGAAGACTGTGTGTACCTGTGTGCCACGTCTGTTCGCCCTACCCAGCTCTTGGCCTTTTGTGGTTGTTATTCTACCCCAGACCATTAAAAGGGCCCTAATTCCTATGACATGATTATCCAGGTACCAAAGCCCATTTGTCACCTGCAGCAGAAAATTGAGTTAATGCACAACTAAAGGCAGCCAGGACTGTGTAATATCAACTTGATTACATCAAACTAGCTGCAAACCTAATTCTGCTGGATGACACTGCGTCGAGCTTGTCATCTCCAATCATTAAAGCTGTCAGGAATCCATCAGGTTTACAGCTAATTAGGTGAACACTAATGAAGCTGGCAAAACAACTTTTCTTTTTTTATGGCTGAGCGGACCTTTCAGTTTGGAGGGGAAAAAAAATTCTCGAGTATTCTCAAGGTTGCTGGGGACTGGATTTCCAGTTACCAATCAGCAGACATCTTTCTTTTTCCCACTCTCTCTCTCTCTCTATCAGTACAAAGCAATCAATTTGTCATCACTCCCAGTATGCCACAAAAGCTGGCATGAACCTTATAACTTGCAGCTGGGAGAACTGAAAAAGAGGAGAAAAAAAATGGGAAGTTTCTTGTCCATCCAAACAAACAAACCAACCAAAAAAACCTCTGTGCATACTTATCACCAGCCTAAATGTGGAGTTTTTTTTTTTTTTTTTTTCTCCACTCTTCTTAAATAAGCAGCTCTTCAGTCAGCCTCCACCCCCTCCTCCACATGTCCATTAGGCAGAGGCATTCTGATAAAGTAAATCCAAAACCCGAGTATGGGAAAGAAAGAAAGCACTCATGCTGCCAGCTTCTGATTGACCATTAAGCTATTGATGAATGTGCCTGTCAGGAGAGAGACAATTAAATCAAATATGAAACAAAGTCGTTTTGACGGGTCATTTTGATAGAGCAAAACCATTCTTCCATCTCCTATTAGTCCTGCAGTCAAGTTTTTTATATAATGAATTTTTCTTAACTGACCTGAGATTTCCTGGCTGGCTTTCTTTTTTAATAATAAAAAAAAAAAAGTGCAGAAAGGTTAGTGAACAGGTTGCTCTAAAAATAAATAAATAAATAAAGCCAACAGCAGGTTCCCTCCTCCTCTGATATTTTTCTGGAGGAAGCTATCAAATATGAGTCTCAGATTGGCAGGGTGCAACTGAAGAGATGAACTAGAGAGAGAGTTCTGAACCAAATGTAAAGATGTAATCACATATGGTTCATTGGATGGAGGCACACACATACCTTAAAATGTGTATCCAAAAAGGAAAGAAAAAAAAAATTTTCAAAGACTGGAAGAAGCCCAAGACATTCCTACTACTCAACTTTGTGAAGGATTCCTCCAAAGTTTCAGAGTTTATTTTGGGTAGATAAGCTCATTGCTTGAGCCTGGAATTTAAAGTAGAAGGTGGGACGGGCAAGAAGCAAGCTCCAGGAGGTTAACTAGGGAGGCGGCAAGCTCCCTACAATCACTCCTGGAATTTTCAAACTTTCTAAATTTGGGCAACACAGAGGCCAGAGAACAAAACCTGCATCCTAAGCCCCAAACCAACCCTGTTTTCTTCTGAGATTTTCTGAAGACACTGGCAGGCAAGTACATTTCTGGGAGAAGAAAGAATTATCATTCCTTCTCTGTGACCCCGTGTAAGGGGTCTGGAGTGCAGAGTGCAGCCAACGTGTGAGGTCCCCTGGCAGTGCCGGCTGGCGTGATGGAAATTATGGGCACGATGGGTACAACGCCTTCATCCAAGATGGGCACCAGCCAATGCCCTGACCCTACTCTCTGCCCTTTCCTCTAACATCAAAAGAGAAGTAAAAGAAAGGAAGAGGAAACAGAAGAAAGGAAGCCCCACTTAACCCTCCCCTTCAGGGAGCATCTGAACTCTGCACATCTGAGTGTTACTCATATCAAAATACATCACGTCCATATGTGGTCCTCTCGGCAATTCGCCCCAAATCCCAAAGTTGCACTGACAGGGCCCTCCTGACGTCACAGAGCTTGGCCTCACTATTCCAAGTGATTTATTGATGTTTATTGGGAATGAATAGATCAAAGGCAGCAGCATGACGGGCGATCAATCAGTCATCAAATCAAGGATGGCAACGGGCCAGAAACCCTTCTTCCAGGCAACATGCCCCCAACCGACATTATTGCAAAATAATGTTATGTGTGTGGTTTTTGTTTTGTTTTCAGTGATGCGTTTTCCAGAAAAGAAAAGAAAAAAAATCGGCTCAGTCTTAACAGGAGTTGACACTCCCGGTTGAAGAAAGAAAAAAAAAAAAAAAAAAAGGAGGAACAAAAAAGTACTCACACACGTCCCAGAACTAAGTGCTATGCGGAGATGAGGGTGGGAGCAGCAGTACAAGGAGGGGGTGGGGGCAAGGAAACACAAACAGGGGAGAAGGAAACGCCAGCATCTAACATGGACTTGACAGTCATCTGACAATACCCAGACCCTGTGCGCTCCGGTTTCCACCGCTGTGCCCAGTTTGGGCCCAAGAAATGAGGAATCAATCGGATTAGCACTAAGGTGGCCAAGGGGACTGGCTCGTTCACTCGCTCGCGCTCCCTGGCTCGGCGGACACCGGGCAGTCTCCCGCCGGTCGGCCGCCCGCAGGACGCGGAAGGTGTCCCGGGGAACTCAGGTGACCCCGCCCGCCCCCCACAGAAAAAGCCAGACCGGGGTTGCTTCCCATCCCCTCTGGAGCCGGAGAGCTCAGGAGGCAGGGACCTGGCGCGGCTCAGCGCGCCCAGCAAGCGGCTCCCCAAGTGGGTGCGAGAGGGAAGAGGGCAGAGCGCGGCGGGGCGTCCGGGGGGCGCCCGGTACCCGAGGCGGGCGCACGCACCCAAACAGGAGAGCTGCACCCGGAGTTACTCAGCGCGGGCAGAGGAGCGGGGCGAGGAGCGGGGTCGCGCCCGCTGGAGGCGCGGGGCGAGCGGAGGAAGAGGAGGAGAGCAGAAGGAAGGGGAAGCGGCTCGTACCTGCTGCGCGCCGGGGCGCCTGCTGCTTCCTCCTCGGCATGATGCTTCTCCGGCGACTGCCACTGCCGCCGCCGCCGCCGCCGCTGCCGGGCTGAGGACAGGGAGGGAGGGGCGGCGGGCCCGCGGGGGGGCGAGGCGGGCCTGCTCTCAGCCTCCCCCCCGGAGAGCGGCCGCCCGCAGGATGCTGCTGCGCCCAGGCTCTCCGCGTCCCCCCCGCGCCGCGCTCCGCCGCGAACCCCGAACGTGCGGAGGGAAGAAGGAGGGCGGGCGAGGGAGGCTCGGGGAGGGAGGAGCGCGGGGGGGAGGAGGAGGCAGAGGAGGAGGAGGTGGAGGAGGAGGAGGAGGAGGACCGCGCTGCCGGCGGAATGGGAAGTTTGACAAATCGCTCCAGAGGCCGGAGGAGGAGGGGGCGGGGAGGAGCGGCGGCCCTGCCCCCCCCCGCCCCGTCCCCAGACGAGGTGCTCGGGGTTCGGGGCTGGGGGGCGGGGAGAGGGGGAGAGGGCGGGCAGAGGGATGGGAGGAGGAGCGCGGGAGCGGCCCGGGCCGGTACTGCCCCGGCCCCCGCCCCCAGGCCGGGGGTCACGGCATCCGGGGGGACGCGCAGCCGCCGCCGCGGCCTGGGGCTCGGCGGTCCAGTCTTCTGCCCGCGGCGCGGCTGGAGCGGCGGCGTCGGCAACAGGCAAGCTTAAAGGAAAAGGAGATGATCGTGTCACTCGCCCGCTCGCGGGGGCGCCGCGCCCCCCCCCCCCGGCCCCAGGCCCGCCTGGGACCCCCGCCCCGCCAGCAAAAGGGGTGCCGCCCCTCCGCCTCCGCCCCGTGCGCACACGCAGGGGCGCGGCGCCAGCCCCGCCGAGCCCGTCCCGGGGCGCCCGTTACCCCCCACCCCTATTCCCACCCAGCGTTCGTCCCCGGCCACCCCCCAGTTGCCCCGCCCGGCCCGCACTCCTCTCCACCCGCGGGCTCCGGAGCCCCCAGCGCTGGCCGGGGCTGGCGCCCCCCGGGGATGCCAGAGCCCACAGGCGGGCCCCCTCCAGGGAGGAGGCGGGCGCGGGCCGGGGCGGGTGGCGGCAGCCCTCAGACCCCGCGCCACCCAGCTCCTCCCCCAGGACCCGCCGCTGCCACTTCCCCCAATTTTTTTTCCCCGGACAAACTTTCCTGGGCCCGTCCCGGGGTCGATGTGGGAGGGGGTTCCTTCAAGTTTCCTCTCCTGACTTTGGGATGATCAGGGTCTCTCCACCCAGCCCCTCGCCCCCTGGGAGCCGGGCCGCGCCCCCCATCCACGGCGCGGGCCGATCCTAGGGCGGGACGGGGGCGGGAGAAGGAAATCGGGCTCCCCTGCCCATCCCCCCCCCGGGGCTCACCCCCGAGAGCCGGGGGGGCCGCCGCGCCGTGTCCCGCGCCCGGCCTGCCGGCGCTGCTGGACTAGAGGGATTGATTATTGATTGGTGATCGGGGTCGCTGAGGCTCCGGGAGGGCCCGGCCGGCGGTCCGCGGGGAGGAGGAGCTGGCCGGGCGGCGTGGGCGGTAGGGCGACGCGGGCTCACTTACGGGCGGCGGCGAGGGCGCGGGTGGGCCGGAGCTCATGCGGGCGACCCCCGGGCGGCGGCGGCGGAGCGGGAGCCGGAGCCGGAGCGGCGCGGGCGGCGGCGCATCGATGCGCTGCGGGCTCGATTGTGTCTCCCTGGGCCAGCTCTCAGGCCGGGAATGGGGCGGCCGCGGCGGGGCCGGCTCCGGGCGCTGCCGGGCGGCGGCCGCTGGAGCGCGGGGGCGGCCTCCGGGCCCACTGTCCCAGAGGCGGCCCTGCACCCGGCCGCGCCGGCTGGGGCTCTGGCCCTCTCGTTAGCCCCGAGGCCGACAGTCCCGGCGAGGGCCGGCGCCCCGCGCTCCGGCACCGGCTGCCTGAGCGCTCCCGGAGCAGCAAACCCCAGACTTCTTCCTCCTCTCCTTTCTTCCTTTTTTTCCCCCCTTATCTTTTTCTTTTTTTAGTCTCTTTCTCCCTCTTTTTCTGACCTGTGTCCTTTTTATGTTTTCTCTGCGACTGTTCTGCAAGTTTGTTTTAAAAGTTCACAGCATGCTTTCTTTTCTTTTAGACCGGGAGACAGTGATCTCACCCACACGGTAAGATCAAAAGTCTCCGCTCGCCCAGCCTGCGGGCTTGGGCTGGGTCCAGACGTCTCCCAGGATGCAGATGCGCCGCCGCTGGCCTCCCCGGCTATAAAGCCGCTTCCAGCGCCTTCCCGCGCGCAGGAGCGCTCGGAGTTGTGGGGTGCGGACCCCAGGCGGGGCGGGGAGTCCGAGGCAGGCAGCTGCGGGACTCTGGGGCTGGCGGTCTCGGGGGCTGAGGCGCAGTGCGCGTTGGGTGCCCGCGGCCGCAGAGGCCAGAACAGCTACTCCTCCAGGCCCGGGAGACGCGGCCGTGGAGCGTGAAACGCTTCTTGCAAGCGAGGAAACGGTGAGTTGGTAGACACCGCCGGCGGCCTCACCATTCTGGTGGCTGCGCTGAGCTCCTGTCGCCTGGAGGCGGGTTGCGCTGCACGGGGTCAGCTCCCGCCGGCTCCCAGCTCACCTTCGAAGCGCCCACTTAGGCGCGCCCGGTGTGGCGTGTGCACAGCGCGGGGCGCCGCGCACGGAAGCGTGGAGTTCTCCCTGGTCGCGCTTTTCTCCTCCTTTCCATCCCCTCGCTGTTCTTGCAAACCTCTGTTCCCTCGGCCCCCTCCCCCTGCGGGCCGCGGCCTGAACTCGGGTCTCCGCGTAGCCGGCGGCCGCCGCTTGGTCGCTGCCTGGCCCTCCCCTGCTCAGGCGCCGAGCGCTGTGCGATCCGCCCTAACATCTGTCCGTCCAACCATTGGCGCATCCATCAGTGTCAATGGGCTGCACATTGCAGCGACAGCCCGCCAAGCACAACACGGGCTATGCGGAGTGCACGCCGCAACCATACTGCCATGCCGGGACACGCAAAAAGGCCCCCGGCCTGGCTTGGCACAGCCTGAATCCCTAATCTGTGTTCTTTTAGCCACATGTACCCACCCCCACTTAATATTTGGACCCCCGAACATGAATAGTTTTGCAGGCCATTCTAGGGATGGAATTGAAGGAAGAGGGGCAGTGTCGCCCGAGTCATTATTTTCCACCAGGTTTTCTCTGCCCTTCTGTGGGCTGGGTGTGGCTAGGAGAGAAGGAAGGGAGACTTCCCAAATCCGCACCAAGCACACTGCAGATCCGGAAGCTACCTGGATGCAAGGGCTTAAACCCCCTTCACCTGGCCCTAGGATGTGTTGTCGAGGTGGCTGGGCAGGTTTTAGCCAGGAGGTCTCGCGCTAAAACTTTTTGGCCCCGCCTGGCTGCTGCGTGACATGGCCTGATGGAGAGGAGCTGGAGAGCGGAGGGAAACGTTGATCCCAGTGAGAACTAAGGACCAGATTTAGGGAGAAGTAGTGTCTGGGTGGCAGTACGTCTGTAATTCACATGTTATTTACAGAGGGAGAAAGGGCAGGACCGTAGGTTTGGGAAGCCGGATCTTTGCGCGGAGTTCCCTGCGCCCATTCCCCGAGAGTGCCGCTCTCGGCTGTGGTTGGTTGTTCTACCTGATTTTGCCTCTTGCCTTCAACTCCCTCATAACCCCTCCCCAAATGTCCAGAGGGCAAACATATGCACATACCTCCCTGATCAATCCAGCCTGACCAAAGGGCCATCCCTGTCCTCCCCCTAAGAACTTAATGGGAAGAGTGTACGGTGGACCTACTCTTGGGACATCTGCAGGGCGGCTGTACCAGGCATTTTACCTGACTTTATTCTTACCGCAAAGATTTCTGTCTCGGTACCTGGTGCCCCCTCAGAGTCCACTACACAAACGGGTAAAATCCCGCGCACCTATTCGTTTCGCCATTCGCGAGTAAGAAGGGGAAAAGGAGCCGCTTCTAGGCGAGCACTGAGGTATTCTCGGTTCGGTTCCCGAGGAGGCCAGAAGTGGCCGCGGCGGCGTGGGCTGCAGCTCCCTCCTGCAGGTAGACACCGCGCTCTAGGGTGCGGGCTTCGCCGCCCACATCCAGTGGTCGAACTGTTTTCACGCTAGACTAGAGGGCGGAAAAGTCTGCACCCGCGGAGAAGCTAGAATTCTGTAGAATGTACACTGTGTAGAAATCTTTTCACCACTCTTCAGAGTTGCAGATTGTCTTTGAAAAACAACAGGCTCTGGCCCTGCAAGCCCCTGGTAACTTCTACCCGCGCTGAGTCACTCTGAAAAGTAAGCCCCTAGGCCAGTGAGATGTCCCCACCTTTGGGAGGTGCCGCGTTTCCGGGAACATTAAAAAAAAAAAAAAAAAAAACCCTAAAAATAGGAGGAGGAAAAATGAGCAAAGGCGGTGGGACGACTCACTGAAACACCGAGGTGCAAATGTCCATAGGAGAAACTGGCACTTGCATGGCAGCCAGGTGGCTCACCCAACAGCTGGGTGGTAACCCTGTGATCCCCAAACATCACCCAGGGCCATGAAGGCAGGGCTGACCCCCAGGACTGCACCTCAGGCCCAGTGGAATCCGGCTCCTCCTCCATAGCGGTGCTATGTAATCAGTAGAAAATCTGTGGAAAAGCTCCCAAATGAAGCTTCTTCAGGTCAGGGGTTAGAAATCTGCCTCCGGCTTTTTGAACTCAAGGAAATCGGGCCACCTGTCCCCAGGGCTACCTGTGCCCCGCCCCAGGATCATTCATGATCATTCATGATACCGGGAGCCCCGCCTGGATAAGTTTTTAAAAGAGAGAGAGGAAGTCATATGCAGGCGTGGCTAGGAACAGGTGTGTGCTGTGGGGACGGGCACTTCGCTCGCAACGCGCCACACAGAGTCACAAAGTCAGTGCCAGAAAGGAGTAGCCAGGCCACCGCCGGGAGGCAGCCGAGGTTGTGTTTGAGGTGGCGATTGAGGGCAATAGGTGACAGCTGGACCCAAAGAAGGCCAAGTCCTGTCCTTATCTAGAGTGGCCACTGAGGGAAAAGACTTAAGGGAAAGAAGATGTCCTCAAAGCTACTGTTACAAGGTGAGGAGCTAGGGCAGGCTCCCGTCCCAGGCATCCAGGGCCTAAACCTTGACCTTGGAGAGCGGTTCTTGGAGGGAACCTTGGGCCACCTGGAGGGACTGGGCACGCTGAGTAGTACTCTCTGGGAGCCTGTACCCCCTTTCAAAGTGTGAGGGTATTTGCCCATGGTGTAGGCTTTTAGGGAGCCCAGGACTGGGCAGCACCTGGGAGGGAGGGCACCAGGTGGGTGCCCTCCTGCCTGCACTCACCTGGAACGCTGGCATATGGATTTTTCACTTTCCTCACGCCTCCCCATACCACATTCTGGGCTAGACAGTGTCGAGGAGGTGCCCTGGGTTCAGGGAAGCTTGCCACCTGCACACCTCAACCAGAAATTGGGCCCTGGAATCTCGGCCCCTGCCCAAGCAGGAAGGATAGGGATCCTGGCCTTCGCCAGGTGGTAAATTGTTTGCTAAAAGTGCATTTACACAGCGGCGAAGTTTGTTTCTCTTTTTCCGGTAGCTTTGTTTTAACGAACCAGATGTTTTGTCTGTAAATTCTCCCAAGAACTTTTACAGTTTTGACGTGAAATAAACCTTCAAAAATTCGAAGAGTATATTAATACCACTTCTGTGGGGCCTCGGGAGAGCTGAGTCAGGCGCGCCTGGATGGGAGCTGGGGGTGGGAGTACAATCTTTGGAGAAAAGTAGGGGGCTTTTCTTGGCCCAAGGTCAAGAATTGGTTTGGGGGAGGTGAAGTGCCTCTCCGACTCCCAAAACAGGCGCGCACACACGCATCGTCACACCAGAGTACACACTCCCAGTCCTCCTCCAACCAGGCATAGCTTGCTACTTCGTAAATTTTTTGTGGCTTGGGGCACAGAGATGTGACTCAACTTTGCAGACTGTGTCCACCGAATGCCGCAGCCTTTTTTCCACGAGGACCGCCTGACTGACCGCCCAGCTGAAAGGCAAACGGGCCTTCGATCTTCTTCCCTGGCAGGCTTGATGCCTGAGTGTGCGGGGCCGGGACCAGGACAGAACAGGGTGGAAGCTGGTGCTCCTGTCTGGCTCGCCCTTAACTCCTGGGCACAACTAGATTCGGGAGAACTTGGGGTGGAAGCTGACCTGGTCTAGTCCCCCAGGAAGCCACAGCCTGCAGGTCCCCCTCTCCAGTGCTTCTTTTTTTCCGATTCAGGATTTCCAGGCAGTTATAAACACCTTTAGAAAAACAAAAAAAAACAAAAAAATCCCACTTAACAATACACCTAAAAGAGGGAGGGAAGGAAGCAATACGGTTATCACAGGGGAGTGGGGAGAGGGAAACCAGGTCTGCCTAGAAACCCACCCTCTGGTCGTGTGAGTCATAGCGGCTACTTTCTTGGGTTTCCCAAGACAGGAGATGGCGATTTTCTACTCCCTCCCCTCTCCCCAGGCTTTCCAGTGCTCTGAGTCTCGCATCTTCAGATACCCCTTTCTTCCTTCATTCTCTTTCGTTCAATCATCTATGGAACTTTCAAAAACTTTTTTTTTTAGGAGAGCGAAGATTAAATAAAGAAAATAAAACGTCTTTGTATTTCAGTCTAAGGAGGACAGATGCACATTAAACTCAGTTTGGAGCGCTTAACTCCAGGCGAAATGCCCTTTTATCAAATCCCACGCGTCGACTTGGGTTGCGCTGGGAATTTCACGAATTCCTTGCTGCAGCGTGGCGTGGTTTACCCCCACCCCCACCCCACTTTGGGTGAAATGGATTTTTGGAAACCATTTAAGCAGAGCTAAAAATAAGGGGGAGAAAAAAAAACCCTACACTAGAGATAGCTGCAGCTGCCCTAGGGGCTCACCCCTGGCCGGGAGCAAGCAGCTATTTGCTAGTTGTAGCTCAGGGGTGCCCAACTCTTCCGGTGTGGTTGCGCCAGCTGCCCCACACTGCAGGTATCTGAATCATTGTGTGGGCAACCTGATACGGCTCTGAACCCCGGCTCTTTGAATGCTGGAATCCTGAAGGAGGTGGAGGTCCCAGAAATCAAACCACCAGGTCTTAGCCGACCAGACAGCCCATCTTTCTGAGGCTGGTGACCTCGTTAACTAGCCAGGGAATTGGCAAGACCAGGAAGAATCTCGTTTCCCAGTTCTTCTTTCCTACACTGCTTTTCTCATCTGTCTTCAACGTTAGGGTTTTGTGTGTGTCCCTAAATTTACAATCTGCAAACGGGGAAGACGGAGCCTAAGTTTCAGCAGGACAGGTACAAAAGAGAGGGACAACACGCTGGGGGCCTCATTCTTTCACGTTTTTGTTTCTTGAAATTTGATGGATATCACCTGTAGTTTGACAATAGGAGGGTCAGGGTGACTGGGGACATGGTGGCCCGAAGCGTTAGATAATATGGCATGCAGGTAGTCTCTGATCTCCAGGGCTTTGATAACACCAAGATTTTCCCCTTTGCAGAGCAGTCCTAAATTCTGCCTTCTCCCTTTTCTGCCGCCTCTTCTCTTTTCCCCATCTCTTCCTTTCTTTTTCTGTTTTCTTTTTGTGGCTTGTCTCTTCCAACAGTCCCTCCTCCACCTTTATAAGACTTCTCAAAGGTTATTTATTTTAGGTCTACCAAGTGCTAGCCCCAAACAGGTCCAGTCCTTCTCCCTGTGGCAAGGCGGAGGCTGTTACCGCGTGCAAATGGTGAGTGCACAAAGTAGTTCGGAGTTTTTTGCAGCTTTTTTAGGTGGTGGAGGGGAAGGAGGTCAGAAGTAGGTTGACACTTGGCTTGAAATAAAAGAACATGTTAAGAAGTTTCCAAGCTGCCAATAAAACCCTTTAAGTGGCTTGTGATTCAGTGCCTGGAGTTGCGGGGATGGCATTGGTAAATGACTCTAATGCCCAAAGAAAAATATTACAAATGCCGCTGTCTCGGCCACCAATCGGGCGCCGCTCTCCTGCGCGGGCGATGGCTCCTCTCTGGCGCGCAGGGCACCCGCATTTGCATGATAAATTGACCAGACTGGCGGCAGCCAATGAAATATTCAAATTAGGCCGGGTGGCGGGGTAGGGGTGGAGTCCCTGGGGCTGCCCCTTGGCTCGGCGGCGGGAGCGGGCGCTACCACCTCTCCGTCAGCGCCCTCTGGAGGCGGGACAGCGCGGGCGAGCGCTCTGACCCAAAAGGCGACATGAGGTTGGGGGTTTGGGATGCAAGGGGCTTTGGGAGGGGTGATGGTGGGCCCCGGGTGGTGCTTCGCGGCCCCAGGAGTCTTTCCGGCTGGCTAGTGGACTAGGCTGTACAGCAGGGTCTCCGCAAGCCTCTTCACCTTAAAAGTTAATGGATTGCAGAAGTGGATGGTGACCCCAAGGAGGGGTTTCAGAAAGTCTCCAGCCTCCTTCCCCCAACCACCTTCTCTAGGTTCCCCTAACAAACCCGGCACTTAAGTTAAAATCGTGTATTTGCTCTTGTTGACTTAGCTTCAATATAAGATTCTTGCCCACCGCAGACCACATGGCCAACTTTCCCAAAGGCCCTCTGATAATGAAATGATGGAGCTGATACATCAAATTTTCCATCTTGCCCTGAGCCAACGACCCTGCACCCTCACAGGCCAGGGCGCTCCGGAGGGCACCCTGCCTGGAGCCCCAAACCTTGGCTAAGCTGTGGGAGCCTAGGCAGGGGCAGGCAGTGCCTGGAGGCTGGCCTCAGCGGGCAGAACTTCTCCCCTGGGAAAATGCTTTCTGGAGGAAGCACCCAGGCCTCAAGGCAGCTCCAGTGAGTGGGCAAAACGGGATATACATAAGGCATAAGGCGCTGGCCGGGGTTAGGTGCTCAGCCAGGAAGATAGGGCAGATTCACATAGGGGAGATTGGCTTGATCATGAGGCCACTTCTGATTCCACCAGAACCTGGCCCAGCTCTTCCTGGAGGTCCTAACTGAACGGGGACTTTCGCATGGGAGCCAAGGAACAGTGAATGTCTCTTGTCCACTGATCATCTCTTCCCTTCCCCCACCCCATATTCCCATGCCAGCTCCCTAGGCTGTGCCTGTTAGAACCTACTGGAGCACCCCACGGACTTGCCTTTAAAGCAGAATTTTTAGAAGCGCAGTTGCCTTTCTTTACTCTGCTGTGGGATGTTGAACACCTTGTTCTTTCTCTGTCTCAGCAGGGCTTAGAGTTGGTTCCCAGCTAGCTGTCTCTGGGAATACTCAATCCCCATCCCTGTTGCCAGCCAAAAGGGTCTGCAGGAGATGGTCTACACTCCAGTCAGCAGCCCTCTTGGCACCTCTTCCCCAGACACAGTCAAAGCAAGTCATTCGTCTGCAGCCAGCCTCCCCCTGCCCATTCACCAAGGAGAACCTGGGGATAGGCCCACTCAGAGCCTGGCCCAGGCTGGCTCACTAACCGTGTGTAAATACACACAGCAGAAAGAGTAGGTGCTGAACACACATTTGGGAGAGAGTGAATTTTGACTCTCAATCACCTTATAGATATTATCAATAGTTTCAAAGTATGTCGCCCAAAAGATGTTCATTCCTGAGAAGGCTTTTGTATCATTTGGAATTTTGAGGAGTGTGTTGGCTGAAGACAAGAGGGTCTGGCCCCAGGCTTGATGGGAATGCATGGGGTAAACAACTGGTGACAAAGGTACAAAAGGGGCTTCTCTAGTTTCTAAGAGAATCTTCCATCCTGGCTGGTTTTAGGACCTGGGATGGGGTTCCCATCAGGAGGAGGCCTAAGGAACGAGTAGGCCTCTTCCTAGATGGCTGAGTCAACTTATACGACAGGGCAGGGAAACCTGTCTTGGAAGCCCAGGAGCCCTCCTTTCTCCTCCCCATCATCAGGCCTCACTTGCGACTTGAAAATGGACGGGAGTTTTCCTCCAACGGTGAAATTCATTAAAGAGTCACTCCTGTCTAGAATGTGCAGAAATGCAAGCCTCTCTCTTTCTCTCTCTCTCTGTCTTTCTCCACCTTGAGGATGCTGTATCTAGAGGCCATATAGGGACAAGAAGGTAGGCAGTGAAAGCAGGAAAGGAGTAGAGGGCTGGCTGTCATCCAGCCCTGCACCCAGTCCTATCTCAGCTGAACCGTGCACGATGAATGAGGAAGTAAACGACAGGTGAAGTACCAAGAGAGTGAAGCTAGTCAGTTTATCTGAGGAGATAGGTATCAGTGAGTAACTGTAAGGATCACACCTACAGTTGGTGTGTCCCACAGACGGATGTGTGTGCAGCAAGCAGTACCTTGCAGGGGAATGCAAGCTCCAACTGTGGTGATGGGAGGCCTGAGCCTGTGGCCCATAAGTAACCCAGAGAGCCTGAGCAGGTTGCTCTCTCTCTTTGAACCTCGTCTCCATCTCTAAAACAGGACAGCTTTCTCCATCTTAAACACCAAGTAGGAATTCAGCATGGAAACCTTCCATCAAAATTGGAGATGCCTTGGCCAGGCCCTGTGGCGGCTTATGCCTGTAATCCCAGCACTTTGGGAGGCTGAGGCAGGTGAATCACTTGAGTCCAGGAGTTTGAGACCAGCCTGGGCGACATGACAAAACCCTGTCTCCACAAAAAGTACAAAAATTAGCTGGGCATGGTGGCATGCACCTGTAATCCCAGCAACTTGGGAGGCTGAGGCAGGAGGATCGCTTGAGCCTGGGAGGTTGAGGCTGTAGTGAGCTGAGATCACACCACTGCACTCCAGTCTGGGCAACAGAGTGACACCCTGTCTCAAAAAATAAAAAATAAAAAAATAGAGATGCCCCCTTGAACCCATGGTTTTTTGGAGCTATATTCTGGAAGCTTTCAGAGTCAGACCAGAGACATTGTGTCACTAGCCGTGTGCCCGTGGGCAAGTCACAATAGAGTCTACTTCCCAGGGCACTTGTGAGGCTCATCTGGGATTATGTGTGTCCACGCCTTGGCAGAGAGCTTGGTGAAGAACGGTAGTTGTCCAATAAATGGTACCCGCTTAAGTTGGTGTGCAGGGTGGCCACAGGGCCAGACCACCCTGAAAATAAAGGTTTATACTTGGGCTGAGCCTGGATGCACCTGAGATTACAAGCAGGTGCTTGGAATGTGGTGAAAAAGAAAGACAGGAGAGAATGGCTGAAGGCAGCACGCAGTCCACCTGACTTTCTGGGAAGAGTGGGCATTTGCAGGGCTGATAAGGCAGGTTCTTCCGGGCCTTTCTGTGAGCTCATTAGAGGAAGGGGTCTGGTGACTGATATTTCTATTTTCCCTGTTAGTAGCGACTGGAATTTGCACCATCCAGGTCAGATGGAAAATAGAAGGCGGGAAAATCTGACAGTCTCATTGATTTGCTCTCTTTGCCATCGCTACTTTTGAGAGGAAGAAATGTGACTTCAAAATTGCAATTAGGAACCAGCCTGCTAAGGAGTCCTCTCGTGGGCTCCTGTGCCGTGCAGAGCACAGGCCCGTCTCGTCTCATTTCCTAAGGAGGTAGGTTCATTCATGGTTTCAGCAGGAGCAGGCAGTGCAAACATGTGACACCCGCCCACAAATAATAGCCAGAAAGGCCGTCCAATGCTTCCTTCACATTTTTGGTCAGATCTCTGAAAAGATGGCCATTCTCCCAATGTTTTAAAAGTATTAACTTCGTTTCAAACATCCTTTAACCCTTAATGTTTTGTAACTTGATAAAAAGGTCATTTTGTGCTGAGGATGCAGTTGTTCCATAATTGTTCAGCTATCAGGGTGAATTCCAACCAAATCCAGAATTATTTAATGGGATCCAACCCCCACTCCCCCTACACACACACAATAAATGAATATTTTCCCATATATGTCTGTGTACATGTACATGTACTTGTGCATATATATGTACATATTTGTATCTATGCATGCACATATACTCATTGGGACTTGGATTCAATGGGCATTTCTAGCCTTCTCACAGAGTTACTTATCCTTTGCAGGAAAATAGATATTAAACTTACTCTTTTGAATACATTTTGCTAAATATTTGATGGCAATTATTTATTGGGCACTATACTTATTCCTGATTTCTTACAGAAAGGATTTGGTCAATTTCTAATTCAATATTTCATTGCTGTCTCTACAATGAATGCCCCAGAAGCTTAAGAGAATTGAGAGGTTTTTTTTTTCCTCTCTCTTCTTTCACAGTGTGAGCTTTTTAACTGTCACTGGCTAGAGCAGTCCTTCTTCTTCACTTTTACCTTTCTTAGCTGATGTATTCTTGGAAACAGATGGCTGAGCATGTTAGATTTATATTTAAAGTAAGAGTAGAGTTAATAGGCTCAAAGAAGAGCAGGAAGGTATTTTCTACAAGGAAACTGCATGAAGTGTATGCCTGGACCCCAGAAGATGTGTTAATACTTTTACCTATTCAAGAGGCATTGCATTGTGGTCTCCTATATTTCTTGCTCTGATGATCGAGTTTTTAAGATAAAGGCTCTCCAGGCAAATAAGGAACAGTTGGATAGAGTAGCTTACCTTAAGTCTCTACAGACTCATGTAGAGAACAAATCTGATCTAAACTGTGTAAAAAAATCAGTAAGGCAACTCTATAAGATTAACACTCTTATTAAACTTAAAAGAGAAAATTGGTCCTTTTTTTTTTTTTTTTTTTTTTTTTAAGACAGAGACTCACTCTGCTGCCCAGGCTGAAGTGCAGTGGCACGATGTCGGCTCACTGCAACCTCCGCCTCCTGGATTCAAGCGATTCTTCTGCCTCAGCTTCCCGAGTACCTGGGATTACAGGCATGCACCACTATGCCCAGCTAATTTTTGTATTTTTAGTAGAGACAGGATTTCACCAGGTTGGCCAGGATGGTCTCGAACTCCTAACCTCAAGTGATCCACCTGCCTCGGCTTCCCAAAGTTCTGGGATTACAGGGTTAAGCCAGGGCGCCTGGCCAAAAATTGGTACTTTCAAAAGGAGAGAAGTTTTACTTAAAAGCAAACGCCTTTAAAAGGTCTTTGGCTGGACTAAATGGTAATGAAGCGAAGCAAAGCTTGTGACCACTCTGTAGAGCCATCCAGATTGTCTCTCTTTGGGGCCAGATCCTCTAGAATGCATGATCTAAGGTCATTCATTGCACATTCCTGGCTTCAGACTGGTTTTCTGAATTTGCCTGCGATCTGATTTTTGTCTTCCTACATTTCTGTGTGTGAGATACATCAAAAGGTCAAAGAATGTGTGAATCATATGGGTATGGTTTAAATAATACCTGCATACACAACACTCCGTCACCTGTAACCTCCCCCGACACCTCCCAATTGCAGTCCCCTCTCCTGGAGGCTACCTCTATTTTTAATTTTTGTAATGATCACTTCCTTGCTTTACTTAAAGCCTGTAATCCCAGCACTTTGGGAGGCCAAGACGGGTGGATCACGAGGTCAGGAGATCGAGACCATCCTAGCTAACACGGTGAAACCCCGTCTCTACTAAAAAATACAAAAAACTAGCCGGGCGAGGTGGCGGCGCCTGTAGTCCCAGCTACTCGGGAGGCTGAGGCAGGAGAATGGCGGGAACCCGGGAGGCGGAGCTTGCAGTGAGCCGAGATCTGGTCACTGCGCTCCAGCCTGGGCGACAGAGCAAGACTCCGTCTCAAAAAAAAAAAAAAAAAAAAAAAAAATATTTAAGTGTGTATCCCTGGTCATGTTCATAAATGAAATATTGTATGAATTATTTTGTGTCTTGTTTCTTTGACTCAGCATTGTTTTCCAGAATTAACCATGTGGATTTGTGTAGCTCGTTCATGATCGAAGTTGTAGACTATGAAAACATTAGTTTTATGCAAACATGAGGATTTTTCCCCTCAATTGTGTGGATATCATGAAGAATGCCGCTGTGAACATGCTTGTTCCTATGCCGTACCTCACATGGGGAATATCTCTATTTATATATAGTTAGGGGTGGGATTGCTTGGTCAGAGTTTGCATATCTGCAGCTCTAACTGTTTTCCAAGATGATTGTGTCAATTTTCACTCCCACAAGCAGTTTTTAAAGTTCCCATTGTTCTACATCGTTGCCAGCCTATGATATTGTTAGCAATGTTTTTTCGTATTTGCAATGTTTCCTAATCTAGCGGCTGTGGTTGCTGTCTCACTGTGTTTAATTTGCATTTCCATGATTACTAATGAGTTTGAGCACCTTTTTATATCTGCGTGGTGATCGGGAATGCCTTATTTGTGAGATGTCTGTTCAAGTCCTGCCATTATCTGTTGCGTACGTGTTTCACATTCTTTCACCCAAGTTCTCTGTTGCCCAGTTTGTTTCAGATTGTTTTGGGACAGTGGATCAGATCAGAAATGTTCCAGTGAGATCTCTCACTATATTTCCTAGTATGCTTCAATCTGTGAGAAATACGAACCCCTGCTCACACTGGCTTCAGGAAATTGGCAAGAGGTAGATTATGGCTCCATTATATTAACAGGAAGTCAGTTTTCTCTGCCTTCTTACTCTTCCCTTCATTTTAGGCATAATGTCATCCTCAAGGTGGTTTATCTTATGATTTCAAGAGGGCCACAAATGGTGAGTGGAACTAATTGCTTCTTTGTCCACATTCAACAGGGAAGAGAAGAATAGAAAACTTTTCATTGACCCATGTAATCTAAGTCATTCCCTTCAGTTTCCAGGGGCCACGTCCATGAAGCAGGAGGCATCTCCAGGGAATGCGATGCCCTGACGCCTTACCGAGCACTCCTAGTAGGACAAAATGAATACTGTATGGGGAGGAGGCAACCTCAACCACCACGCTTCCTGCCAAGCCTATAGGGTTTTTTGTTTTTAATTCATTTTTTAATTTGCGTATAATAAAATGCATTTTTTTGGTATGCAGTTTTCTGAGTTTTGCCAAATGCACAAAATCACATAACTACCACTGCCATCAAGATTTGGAACAGTGGCTAAGTGTGGTGGTGGCTTACACCTGTAATCCCAGCACGTTGGGAGGCTGAGGCTGGAGGATCGCTTGAGCCCAGGAGTTCAAGATCAGCCTGAGCAACATAGTGAGACCCTGTCTTTACAAAAAACTTTTTAAAATTTTGCTGGGCATTGTGGCATGTGCCTGTAGCCCCAGCTACTTGGAAGGCTGAGGCAGAAGGATCACTACTTGAACCTGGGAGGTTGAGGCTGCAGTGTGCCGTGATTGTCACCAGCCTGGGTGACAGCAAAATCCTACCTCAAAAAAAAAATTTTTTTAAAGATTTAGAACAGTTTTTTTTTCTCTTTTCTTTTTTTTTTTTTGGACAGAGTTTGGCTCTTGTCACCCAGGCTGGAATGCAATAGCACGATCTTGGCTCACTGCAACCTTCACCTTCCAGGTTCAAGCGATTCTCCTGCCTCAGCCTCCTGAGTGGCTGGGACTATATACAGGTGCCCACCACCATACCTGGCTAAATTTTTTTTTTTTTTTTTTTTTTTTAAGTAGAGGCAGGGTTTCGCCATGTTGACCAGGCTGGTCTCGAACTCCTGACCTCAGGTGATCCACCAGCTTTGGCCTCCCAAAGTGCTGTGATTATAGGCATGAGCCACCACACCTGGCCTCGAATAGTTTTGTTACTCCCCCAAAACTGCTTTGTGCTGCCTTTTTGTAGTCAAACTATCCACCTGCCCTTAACCCCAGCTCCCCCGCATTAGAAACCACTGAACCTCTGATCTGTTCTTTACCCTAAAGCTTTCCCTTTTCCAGGGTGTAGCATATGTGGAATTAGAGAGTATCTTACCTTTGAAGTCTGGCTTCTTTCGTCTAGTGTAATGCGTTTGAGATTTATCTATGTTGTCAGATGTATCAGTAAGTTTGTGTCTTAGCAGTGCTGAGAAGTATCCCTTTGCATGGATGTACCTAGGTCTGTTTATCCATTCATCAGCTGGAGGACAGCTGGGTAGTTTCCAGTTTAGGGTGATTACAAATAAAGCCACTATGTACATGTACCTCTAGGTTTTGGGTCAACATAAGTTTTCATTTCTCTTAAGTTTCAATACCTAGGAGAATGATTGCTAGGTCAATGGTAAGAGGGTGTATAACGCTACAAGAAAGTGCTAAACTGTTTTCCAAAGTGAGTGTAGTATTTTGTATCCCCACTAGCAATGAAATGAGAGCTCTGCTTGCTCTGTAAGAGGCGTTAGTGAATATGAAAGTGCTTTGTAAAGAGTAAGGGTGTCTCACAGCGTGCCCAGGTGGGAAGATTCAGAGGGGGCATTTCTAAACTCTAAACTCCTGTGGGCTCCTAACCCATCCTTCTGAATGGGGACTGAATACTTCAATTTCCAGGTTACTTGCTTCTGCAAAAGGGAGACAGGGAAGTATCCTCTTTTTGCAAATGAGGGCACAGCACTGCCTCTCGTGGTTGAGCCAGTCATTATTCAGTAGGAACAACAGTGAGATTCTCCAGCCTTCAGTTTTATTCCTGAGTTCACAAAGTAAAATGCAGCGTGATCATTTGGAGCATTCTTATGCTTTGTGACAAGAACGAAGGCAGTGGAAACAGCCACGTGTCCAATCAGAATGTCAGAGCTGGCAGGGACCTTAGCAATTGTCACTTTAGAGATGATAACCTATTACATCCCCAGGTCCCCAGAATCCCAGCCCAGGACTCATTCCTTCAGCCTTCCTGGATTGCCCTGGGTGGAACAAGATCAGCTCATTTAGCACGTGGCCTCCCAGAACACAAGGCAGCGTCCCACCAAGGTGGGATGGGACCGGCTTCTCTATCCACAGTAGCTGTGCACGCAGAGACAGAAATGAAGCCGTACTGCCGGGTGCACCGTGGCCAGAGATCCTCCTTCCTGGTATATACTCCCAGAGCCTTTGCTTCTTTCATTTCAGTGCGCATTTCTGAGGCACCTTCACATTTCAAACGTCCTGAGAATATGTTTAATTAGAACTTGGCCATACAGCCTTTTAAAACAAAACAGAAGGGACCAGCTAATTATATCGCTCAGCATTCTGTGGCAAACATATATTTTTTAATAAAACACTTTCCTAACCAGAGTAATCCCTGGAGATGCAAATCCTCATTTATAAGAAGTTTCCCAAAGGGAGTTAAAGAGAAGATGCCTTATAAAGAAAAGAGACAAAGAGAGTGGGGAGGTGTTTCCAAAGAGCTTTTAAAAGATACACTCATTCTGAGGTTGAATTACAGATATTTTAAGGGTACCAAATTTTATTTCAGATGTAATCCTTTCCTGTGTTTTTGATCATGTATTTCCGTTTTTTCCCTTTTTGATCATTGCCACAAATGCCCATATTTCTCTTTCTGGTGTCTTTCATAAGCGCAATATTTAAATAAACAAGGGATTTTCCCAAAATGCACCTCATCTCCTACTGTTTGTCATTTCCTTGTCTTGCTCTGTAAATAACCCTGTGTCTCACAGCAGAGCTTACACAGAATGGATGTAGGGCAGTCTGTGGTCCTGGGGAGGGCCTTCCCTGTAATCTCTGCAGCCCAGGACAGGGAGTGGGAGGATTTAGGTCCTGCTGCAGCATGTCTTCAGGAGTGGAGGTCGGCTTGGGACGTTTGCATTCATGAGGCAGCCGCAGAGGGTCAGCTGATGTTTGCTGGGGGGTTTAATCCAAGCCAGGCCACACACTAAGAAATTTAGGTATCGCACCTCATTTAATCCTCACAATACTCACAAAATATAGTTGTTCTTGCTCCATTTTGCAGATGAAGAAGACGAGGCTGAAGGAATGCACAAAGGATCTCACAGCTGTTAGAAGGGTTAGATCTTGTATTTGGACTCAGGTCTTCCTGCCCTGGAACTTAGCTCTCCCACACCTGGTGCTGGGCGCATTAGGAGACGTCACGAGGCTCAGAGATGCCACCCTTCCTAGAACGGGCACTGTGCCTCTCTTCTCCACACACTGCAGCGGGGACAGGCACTGCGTTTTCAGATAAGTTCCGTGTGCATCAGGGGCTCGGTGGGAAAGAGAGGACACACTCAGATTAGGATTATTCATGGAGGATTCTCCAAAGAGGCTATTTGGAAAGGGAACGGTGAAGGAAAGCACAAGAGAAAATGAACAGAACTGTTACTTCCCCACGTCTGAAGGGGATGGGTTACTGGAAGCCAGGAGGAGAGTGTGGTAAGAGCCACTTTTAGAGGAGTTTTTACCTTCAGGAGAAAGGACCCAAGAAGACCCACAGGGAGGTGACCAGGGAATGGCATACTTAGACTACACTCTCTTCTCTTCCTCCACTCTCCTGCTAGGGCTCCGCATTGGATAAACCCCTGCAGGAGCGAGTGAAACTGCCACCCAGCTCTGCCTCCCAGGGCACAGCCCACGGAGAGCTCTGAGGCAAGTGGCAGAAAACTAGCACAGGTGCAGTGCGTCTTGCAAAGCACCCAGCCTGTGCTGGCCCTGGGCTGGAAATGGGAAGAGAGGAGACCATAGCACTGCCCTCAAAGATCTTAGAGTCTGTGGAGGAGTCAGGCGGAGAGAGGGGGCGTTCCCTTGGCAAAGGACTCCATGAGCAGATGCAGGCCATGGGCGCTGCTCCTGCAGAAGCTTTGAGGTTTGCCGCATGTGCCTGGAAGGAGCGTGCCCACTTTGACATGCCTCGCCTCCTGTTGCCATTGACAACATGAAGGCAAACTCCTGGGGCCGGGCCTTTTTCCTTGAGATAACACATGTATAATTCTCTGTTATCAAATGATTATTAAAGAAAATCTAATTGAAAAAATAGAAAGAAGAAAAATCATTTATCATCCTGTTCTCCAAAAACAACTGTGAACGGCTTGGTGGAACTCCTTCCAGTGGCTTTTCTCGGAGCTTGGCCTCCTTGGATGTGATAAGAGTCAGATACGATTTTGAATTTTGAGATTTTGATTGAGCATTGTTGTAGTATTTTGCCATGTTATGATAAATCTTTGGCAAACATAGGTTTTGATGGCTGCATAATACTCTTGTATGAATGCTAGCACAGTTCATATTATAATTCTACTGTAGGTATGTATGTATGTATGTATTTATTTATTTTTGAGATGGAGTCTTGCTTTGTCACCCAGGCTGGAATGCAGTGGCGCAATCTCAGCTCACTGCAACCTCCACCTCCTGAGTTCAAGCTGTCCTCCCACCTCAGCCTCCTTGAATAGCTGGGACTACAGGCCCGCACCACCATGCTGGGCTGATTTTTGCATTTTTTAGTAGAGACAGGGTTTCACCATGTTGGCCAGGCTGGTCTTGAACTCCTGACCTCAGGTGATCTGCCCACTTCGACCTCCCACGGTGCTGAGATTACAGGCGTGAGCCATCACGCCCAGCCTTCTTCTACTGTTTAAATGTTTAGGTTATATCCTGTTTCGTTAATATTAAATAATGCTATAATTAAAAACTTTGTGTATAAAGAATTTTTCCATGTTTCAGATTATTTATCCAGTAAGATGTCTCTAAAATAAAACTACTAGAGGTTGAAGTACCTAGCCAAGGACCAGTCACAGAATAGACACAACTTGGTTGATAACTATTGCTGTTCAGTGGTGAGTGTTTATGTAAAGCTCTTCTGCAATTAAGAACTGCTCCAAAGACCTTCCTCTAGAACAGCGCTTGAATATACTGTGAGCCATGTAATTCTCAATGTTATAATAACCACATTTCAAAAAGCAGATGCAATTGAAATTAATTTTAATAATACCTTTTACTGGAGCCGGGCACGGTGGTTCATGCCTGTAATCCCAGCACTTTGGGAGGCCAAGGTGGGCAGATCACTTGAGCTCAAGAGTTTGAGATCAAGCTGAGCAACATGGCAAAGCCTCATCTCTACAGACAAATACAAAAATTAGCCAAATAGGGTGGTGTGTGGCTGTAGTCCCAGTTACTCGGGAGACTGAGGTGAGAGAATCACTTGAGCCTGGGGGGTTAAGGCTGCAGTGAGCCAAGACTGCACCACCACACCCCAGCCTGGGTGACAAAGTAAGACGCTGTCTCAAAAATAATATTAAAACAAACATAAAAATACATTTTATTTAACCAATTATATCTAAAATATTATCATTTCAACATGTGATTATATGTAATCAATATAAAATTTATCAATGAGATAGTCTACATTTTTTTCCCCATGTAACCTTTGAAATCCGATGTATAGATTTTATGCTTACAACACAACTCCATTCAAACCAGCCTCATTCTCAGTGTTCAGCGGCCACATGGGTGGCTGATAGCCACTGTGAACGGTGTAGGTCTAGAGCAAGGAACCCACCAGAGATATTTGCCACTGTTGGCATCTTCACCTAGCCCTGAAATCCAGCCACCTTTTAGTGCCTCCCTGAGCCCACTTACTGACATTCTGGACTGAGGATGGACTAGGTGGCTAGACGTGACATGACTTCTGTACCTGGACATTTTTACCGGTTGTCCTCATTCCTGCCTTGACCTTAGCCAATCACAGCATCCCTCTATCCCAGTGTGCCTGGCACTGATTCATTCAGAGACATTGCACACTTCCGGCATGGTAAGCCCTGGGCCTGACCCTAGGGATACAGGTGGACAAACAGAACTTTCTGGTAAAATTTAATTACAGAACTTATCAATGTTTTTCGGGTTTAGTGGGGGAGACAGACTTTAATCAAATCATCGCACAAATACATACTTTCTAAATGTGGTAAGTGCTACACGGGAAATGTACTTTTAAAGAGGCTAACACTGGGTCATGGCATGAGTGGCCCACCCTGAAGGCATTTAACAGAGGTGGCCCAGCCCCTGGCCAGGCCGTCTTGGGGAACATTCACGTGAAAGATGAGAGTGAGATAAGAGGATCTCAGTTTCCTTCTGGTATCCAGGGTCCCTAAGCGACGTTAACAGAGTTTCTAGGACAGACAGTAGCTCACCGGTTCCTGTGTCCGGGGCCCAGTTGATCAATTCCTGTTTGTCATCTCTAAAAAGTATTGCAGCCAGCTGGAACATAAAAGTAATGAGGAAACAGGCCGGGCGCGGTGGCCCATGCCTGTAATCCCAGCACTTTGGGAGGCCGAAGTGGGTGGGGGATCACCTGAGGTCAGGAGTTTGAGATCAGCCTCACCAACATGGCTAAAACCCGTCTCTACTAAAAATACAAAATTAGCCGGGCATGGTGGCACACGCCTGTAATCCCAGCTACTTGGGAGGCTGAAGCAGGAGAATCACTTGAACCTGGGAGGCGGAGGTTGCAATGAGCAGAGATCGTGCCACTGCACTCCAGCCTGGAGAACAAGAGTGAAACTCTGTCTCAAAAACAAACAAAGAAAAAAGTAATGAGGAAGCAAAGGGTGACTCATTCATTCATGCATGCATTCATTCATTCATTTGTTCCTGTGTTCATGCAGCAACTCTTAGTGAGTGCTCTGTGGGATGCCAGGCAGGCTCTGCACAGTCAGAATGGCAAAGCCAGCCTTCTCTGGCAGATTACACACTGCCAGCTGAACACACTTTTCTGGGGAACATATCCACTTAAAAGAGAGGAAAAATCAATGCTAATAGAACTCCTTATCTGGTTCCAGAAATGACATTGTCCATAGTGGCTGATGCTTTGAGCCCGTGGCTGCTCTGGAAGCATGAGCCCTGCATGGACACAATTTTGTAAGCTCCTCGAACCCGGCCAGATCAATCAATGAGAGGCTGCAATGTGGAGAGAGTCTGCGTTCCAGGGGCAAACTGTACCATTCCTCTTCTATCCTGAAACAGGACTGGGACCCTCCCTTCAACCTCCAGCCCCTGGGGACAGGGTAATTTCAGCTGCACCTGATGTACCCTATACATCACTGTCTTCTCCACCAGCTCTCAAATTAAACTCTGATGTATAAAGTTAAACAAAAATGAGATAAAATTTGGCAGAGGTTGAAGAGGGTCAAAGTAGTCCAAACACAAGGTAGACTATTGCTTCTTTTGATTTATGTTATTCTGTACGCTTAGAAAAAATAAAATTATAAATCTCCCCGAGACTTTCTCATTGAGAATGAGGCATTGCTAATTTATTTTCAATAGACTCCCAGGGTTTTCAGCTGGGAGGAGCACTATAGCTGTTGTCTGTAGTGAAGATGCCATGGTTCGACCTTGGACGTGGACTTTGATGATGTGAAAATATCCTGCAAAGTTAGCATCTGCAGGCAGTGGTGTTGAAAACCACCCTCCCTTACCTGGCTCATATCACAGACCACAGTGTCTATCTTTCCTTATTTTCTTATTTAATCCTTGCAAACCCATAATGTGTGACACAGAATTCATTGTCCCCTTTTGGCAGTTGGGGAAACTGAGGCTTAAAGAAACCACGTGTCTTCGGTAAATATTAGCATGTCTAGTAAATGGCTGGGACACAGAAGTGAACAAGACCAGCACCCTCTCCTAGAGACCGTTTTCCAGTACAAGAGACGATAATCAAGTCAAATGACTAAATATAAAGGATGATTATGTGTAGAATTAATTGTGAGGAAATGGAAGTGGGAAAAGGGATAGAGAAAGAGGGGTATAGAGAGCCAAGGGAGGGCCTTAACAAGGGAATATTTAACAGTAAGATTTACTTTTTTTTTTTTTTTTTTTTTTTTTTTTGAGATAGGCTCTTGCTCTGTCACCCAGGCTGGAGTTCAGTGGTACTATCAAAACTCACTGCAGCCTCAAACTCGTGGGCTCAAACGATCCTCTTACCTCAGCCTCTCGAGTAGCTGGGATTGTAGGCACACACTCACACACTTGGCTTATTTTTAAATTTTTCGTAGAGATGGGATCTCACTATGTTGCCCAGGCTGGTCTTGAACTCCTGGCCTCAAAGGATCCTTCTACCTCAGCCTCCCAAAGCACTGGAATTACAGGCATAAGCCACCAAGCCTGACCCAAGTTACACAGTTTTAAAGGATGGTGAAGGCTGCTGTGTGTAGAACTAGCTCAGGGACAAGGGCAACATCAGAGAGACCAGTTAGTTGGCTGTGCTCATTTTCTGGACAAGATATTGTGGTGAGTTGGGCCAGGTGGTGGCAGGAGTGGTGGGGTACAGAGCTTAGAACAATTTTGAAGATAAGGTGTCTCCAAGGGATCTGTTTTTGCTCCAGTGCTCTTTCCACAGCACACCACCTGCACCAGACTCTGCTGGTATCACTGCACCAGACTCTGCTGGTATCACTGCACCAGACTCTGGAGCAGGCCACTTCTCTGGAGGAGGATAAAGACAGGAAGGCTATCTAGGGAGATAAGACAGCACCAGCAGGCATCAGGAGCTTCAGAGAGGAGGACCCCTAGTCCTGGCTGCGTATGCGCTTGTGTGTGTCACTTGCGATGTGCATAATCGTCTTCAGTCTTATTTTTTCCAGGTAACTGCAAAAGGTAATTTCCAGCTCATTTAGCTCTGTTCTTTCCCTAAGCTCCTCTAGTCTGGCTTTTGTCTCTGCCACGCCTACCAAAACCACTCTGCTCAAGGCCATGGTCAATGTCTCCATTGCCTAGTGCAGGACTGTCAGAGCTGCTCTGGGACAGATACACCAGATGCATCAGCTTCCTGATAGAGCAGAATCTCATTGGGGGCTTGATGCCCCCACAGCCTGACGCTCTGGGATGGATTTCTGCACAGATGCAACCTCTGTGGGCAGAGGCCAGGATGAGGCTTATGTGGCTGTGAAGACCAGCCTTCGATCTGTTTTCTGATGCAACCACAGTGCTGCAGGCTCTGCTTCATCTTGGAGGTTTGATGGGTGCAAACATGAGGGGTTTCTGGGTAGAGCTGAGCCCTGGGCCCTCGAGTCTCCTCTGTCTGCACAGCTGTATGAGGTTGGCAAAGTGCCAGCCAACCTCAGTGCAACCCTCACCAAGTTCTCAAGGAACAGCCTCTGAAGATCCTTCTCTATGCTGAGTTCTAGGGAAGGAAAAGGAACTCAAGGAATAGAAGAGCTGATCTGCCCAAGTCATACATTTCTTGGGGGCACAGGAGGACTACATCTCTCATGCTCACTTGCAATTCACTGTGGCCACTCAAATTAAGGTTTACCAGATGGAACGTGAGCAGAAGTGATGTGTTCTCCCTCCAAGCCTAACCCATGAAAAACCTACTGGGAACACTCCCCCATGCTCTTTTCCATTCCATGAGCTGGATGCAGATGATGGCAAGGAACTAGTGTGAGGTGGAGCCATAAAACAGAGGGAGCTTGGATCCCTGAATGACCACATGGACATACACATACACCAACGACTGCTTTGTAAGCAAGAAATAAACATCTACTGTATGGAACCTTTGCGTGGAGGGTCTATTTATTACAGCAGCTTAGCTTATCCTGACTAACACAATCTCTGCTCTCAGAGAGTTTAAAATTGTTTCAAGGAGACAAGATTCACTCATACAATTCTGGAATGATAGTAGGTGGCTCAGAAGAAGGGTGAGTTGTAAGGTTTGGACTTTCAGTTCAGAAGTCACAGGCTGCAGGCCCTTGGGTATTAGACTCTCCCATTGAAGCCCTTTATCTGGAAAACTGGTAGACTGGGGAGAAGACCCTTCTGGAAGGGGACACATTACAGTCAAGGGTTCAAAAGTAGGGCTTGAAGCAAGCAAAGATGAGATCAACAATGGTAATTCCCAGAAAGGGAAAAAAGAAAATAGCCTTTAAATACCTAAGAGCTTTGACTGCTGCAGGGATGAGACAAAGGTCAGACTTTCATAACTTCTCTCCTGTGACTTCACACACCTCGGAAGTTCCCTGGGGATGACCCCTGAGCCTGGGTGTATGGGGAGTTGGTGTGAGCTTGCTATTTCTCTCCCATGCCTTTTCTCCTGGCTAGGAACCCCACTTGTCTGGTTTAACCAATAACTTAGCTCGGACTTGAATGCTTGATTGGAACAGCAAGTCTCCAAGTCTCCAGCTTTCTGCAGAGGTCTTTGGGGACAGGAATATGATGAAGTTTCTGAGCTGAGGATTCTGAAACTTCCAGCTCTCAGCTGAACTTCAGATGTGGTCTTTACAGTCACAGCTGCTGGCAAGGCCCTGAAAAGCTCAGCTTGGATCTGTCTGTCCCTACCAGGTTCTGGGGGAAAAGGGAGGAGAGCAGGCAGGACACTCCCAGTTTACAGCCCAGGGATGCTGAGTCCTAGGGGAAAAGATATTGCTCATCACCCTTGAACCCTAGAAGTGGCAAGACCTCAGGGGAATTCAAAGTGGTCTTCCTCTTAGGAAAGATAAACACTTATGCCACTGGTTCTCCTGTTCCTGTACACTCCACTTCCCTCTTCCCAGGCTCACACACCTGCTAAGTGCACTCCAATGAATGGTGCTGCTCTGGGTCCCCCACAAACAAGCACTGGGGAGCAGCCACTAAAGACATGGGTTCTGGTTCCAGCTGCTGATTTTGATTAGGCATGTGACCTTGGCCCTATTCATCCCCCTCTCCTCTTCCCCTGTTCATTCACAACTGTTTTTGTTAGTATTCATGGTGCCTTATGTAACTATTATTCACGGTTGAGCCAAGTAGTGTACTAGACTTGCTTGGTTGCTTTCATTCTCCTTTTATTTTCCCTGAAGCCAATGATCAACTCATTCTCATTTGCTTGGTGTTCTTTGCACAGATGATTAAGTTCTCCCATACCTACCTGCAGCCTCTCAAGACAATTTTCCACAAGAGTGAATAGATCAGAAAATCCACTGGGAGCAGTTTCTTCTTGTTCTTGGAGACATTCCCTCTGAAGGCCTCTGACATTCCAGTTCAGTTCCCTGCTTGGACAACAGCATAACTATCATCTGGGCTTTCCTTCACCTCCAGCTTGGAGGATTTCTTTACTTCTCTAATCCATTGGATCCACTGCTTCCTGGAGCAGATGCCTTTCTCTCCTTGGTTTCATCTCTTCTTTTATTGGTGCACAGCCCCGAGAAACTGTCTGCTAATGCAGGGATGACATCTGGGGGTTAAGCTAGCAGGACAAAGGAGCTTCTGCCATTTCTCTTCTGGATAATCATCCCCCAACAAGCAACAACAGCAGCAAATAAATAAAACAAGAAGAATGTGAAAAAGAAATGCAAATTTCATTTTTTACAAAATAAGCAGGCAGACACAATCCAGTACTGCAAAGAGTGGAAAATAGGTGGGAGAGAGCCAAAGGACCTTGCTCTGCTAGGTGTCTGCAGTGGGGTAGAAGCTGATGTACCAGGAAGAGCCCCAGAGTAGCTCAGGAATCCAAGACGCCACACAAGGCAAGGTGAGGTGTGGCAGGTCACAGGTGGCAGGCCTCCGTGGGGAACAGCTAGGCCCCCAGGTTCCCACCCCTGAGCCTGACATCTTCCCCTGTCCTTTTGGAAGATGGAAAGAGGATCCAGGTGAGGGCCAAGATGAGCACAAACCAAAAAGAGGGGGATTGGGGGAAGTTTACTCTTGTACACAGGCAGGCCCCCAGCTCTTTTCTGTCTGGCTCATAGTCTAGGAGCAGAGGTAGGTCAGGGGTCACCTTTTATTTATGTCCTACAAGTTGTATGAATTTTAACAAATGCATTGGTTGTGTAACCAGAACTACATTCAGAATACAGAAGAGTTCCATCCCCTCCTGCTCCCCAGACTCCCTCATGTTACCCCTTTTATAGATAAACTGTCCTTCCACTCCTTGCCCCTGGGAGTCACTGATCTGTTCTCCATCACTGCAATGTTGTCTCTTTAAGAATGTCACATAAATGGAGTCATGTCATATGTCATATGCCACCTTTTGAGACTGGCTTCCTTCACTAGGCATAATGCTTTTTTTTTTTTTTTTAAGACGAATTTTTGCTCTTGTTACCTAGGCTGGAGTGCAGTGGCATGATCTCAGCTCATTGCAACCTCCACCTCCTTGGTTCAAGTGATTCTCCTGTCTCAGCCTCCCAAGTAGCTGGGATTACAGGCATGCACCACCACTCCCAGCTGATTTTTGTATCTTTAGTAGAAACAGGGTTTCACTATATTAGGCTGGTCTCGAACTCCTGACCTCAGGTGATCCAACTGCCTCAGTCTCCCAAAGTGCTGGCATTACAGGTATGAGCCACCGCGTCTGCCCAATGCCTTTGAGACTCATCCAAATTGTTTCACGTATTAGGAATTTATTTTTCCTTATTTCTGAGTAGTGTTTCATTGTAAGGATGTACTACGATGTGTTTATCCATCCACCCCTTGAACGACATTTTGGGTTGTTTCTAGTTTTGACAGTTAGGAAGACTATTGTTACAAACACTTGCATGCAGGGTTTTGTGTAAAAATAGATTTTTATTTCACTGGAGTGAAATCTCACCCAGGAGTGGGATTACTGGGTCCTGTGGAAAGCGTATGTCTAATTTTATAGGAAGCTACCAAACACTTTTCCAGAGTGGTTATACCGATTTTTATTCCCACCAGTAATGTATAAGTGTCTTGTTGTTAGACATCCTTGCCAACACTTGGTATTGACAGTATTTTTTTAAATGTTATTCATTTAATAGGTATAGAGTGGTATCTCAATATGGCTTCAAGTTGCATTTCCCTAACAGCTAATTATGTTGCACATTTTTATGTCCTTATTTGCCATCCTTGTATATTTTTGGTGAGTGTCTTTTCAAGCATTTTGCTCATTTTAAAAATTGAGTTGTTAGTATACTTACTGTTGAGGCCTGAGTATTCTTTACACATTAAATATTCAAGTTCTTAAAAAAAAAAAAAATACGGGGGTCTTTTGTGTTCCCACGACTGGAATGCAGTGCAAGGCTCCGCCTGAAAGCTTTTCCGACCCAAAGTTTCTGTCTCTGTCTATGGCCTTGTTTGATTATATCATCTTTTCTTCTCACCTGCTAGGGTTTTGGGGATTAAATAATGTGAAGCATATAGACATGTGCAGCAAAAAGCCTATTAGAAAGTAGATTTTCTATGCAAGTTGCTACAAAATCAAATAAATTTCCAGTTCCTGAGAACCCAAGGTTTGATATGGTTTGGCTGTGTCTCCACCCAAATCTCATCTTGAGTTGTAGCTCCCACAATTCCCATGTGTCATGGGAAGGACCCAATGGGCCTGGGCCTTTCCTGTGCTGTTCTCATGGTAGTGAATAATTCTCAGGAGATCTGATGGTCTTATAGAGGGGAGTCCCCCTGCACACACTCTCTTGCCTGCTGCCACCTAAGACATGCCTTTGCTCCTCCTTGTCTTCCACTGTGATTGTGAGGCCTCCCCAGCCACGTGCCACTGTGAGTCCATTAAACCTTTTTCCTTTATTATGAATTACCTAGTCTCCGGTATGTTTTTATCAGCAGCATGAAAACGGACTAATACAAAGTCCTCTCTAATTCTATGTTAGAAGCCTGTTTTAGACGGGCTTCCACGATGATTTTAATGAGAGCAAACTGGTTCTTGAGTTCATCAGGCAACACACGGGCGCTTTTACAGGAACCTTAAGACAGCATCTTCCACCGAAGGAGAGCCAGAGGTTGGGATTTCAGGCACTTTGACCAGTCAGGAAAAGGAAAGATTTCTTAATAATAGGGGGGTCTTTTGCTATTCCAGTGTCCTGCCACAAAAATGATAGGACAGATCTGGTTGCTACTAGTCCCCTAGAGTGCCCAGTGCTTCCTTTGCTAGAACTGAGACAAATAAAAAGCAAACTCCAGTTATGGAGTCCTGTTTTGCAGGCCCCGTTCCCAAATGTCAGCTCCTAATGGGCAACAGCTGCCTCTGTGGTTTCTTCTAGGCGAGTGATTCATGTCTTTGCTCAGAAACGATAAGCAGAACAAATGTTTGCTTAGACATAGAACAGAGGGACAATTGGAAAACGGGAGACTGGCAACTGGAAATAGTTTGCAGCTATTTGATCCATGACAATTAGTCTGAATTAGTCATATGGTGCTCACTGGCCAGGCCTTTGGGCCAGAGGCAGCGTGGAGGAATAGACAGCTGGTCTTCCTGGAAAAGAAGTGCGGAAGGGAACATAGAAGACACGGAGGTTTGCTCAGAGCACGTCAGATTGGTTCTTACCCTCGCAAAGGTGACCCGCCTTGACCGTCTGCCCTAGTTGCACTCTATACCTGATCCAGGTCCCCAGCCTGGAAATTAGCAGAGAGGCAGAAACTATATACACTCATGGGAGATGCCTCTAAAATCCATTAACAATTTTTTACACACTAAGAAGTTAACGTAAACAATAGGTTGAGTTTTGTGTGTGCGCAGGTGGGAAAAAAAAGCTTCAAAAATATCCAGACACCCACATTAATTGGATTTTAATCCTAAGGATCATGTTACGTATATTGACTCCTTCAAGAGAGGTACATGGACCTTGAATTTGAACTTAAAAGTAGGACTTTGAGTAGGATTTTCAGTCTGATTATGTTGATATAATTTAAGATCTTGTAGCCTACATTGTACTTATACAGAATGTACTCCTGTGGTCATGCTCCAATACATTATTTAGCAGATCTATCATAAATATTTTTCTTTTGGTGAGAAAAGGTTTCACTCTATTCCCCAGGCTGGAGTGCAATGGCACAATCATGGCTGACTACAGTCTCAACCTCCTTGACCTCCTGGACTCAAGCAATCCTCCCACCTTAGCCTCTCAAGTAGCTGGGACTACAGGTGTGCTCCACGACCACGCCCAGCTTTTTTTTTTTTTTTTTTTTTTTTTTTTTTTTTGTAGAAACTGGGTTTCACCATGTTGCCTAGGCTCATTATCATAAATATTTCTATGAGAAGGGAGAAAAGTCAGATACATTCAATATTTCAGCCAAAAAAATAGAAAAGCAATATCTTTTGTCAAAAACTTCTCAGACCATTTTTTGCAAAGAGTCAGGAGGAAAAGCAAAATGTGAAGCCCCTAAACCCACCTCTCTCCTCACCTCAGAGTAGAATCTGTAATGTTGGAGGACTCTGGGAGTAGCATTTAAGTCACAAGGAAGGTGGACACATTGGCAAAGCCAGCCCGGAGCCGAGCAGGGCATCGGCTGCTTTACCAGCAAACATGAATGAAACTAATTTTGAGCACAGGATATTGAAAAACTCAACCCTGGCTTCTCAGGTGGATATTTCTAAACACACGACAAGAGGATGTAAATAGGGTGACCTGCTCCTCCCTCCTTGCCCAAGAGCACTTCCGATGGGGTGTCTCTCTGCTTGGGACTGAAGCAGATGTTTCTGCAGGAAGCGAGGTAGGAAGGTAGGAACAAGAGCCTACAAGAGAGTGACCTTCCTTATTGATGCATACGACTGTTGGTTTCGATGGTCGCAGCCTCCTTTTCCTCCTTCTTCTGTTAACAACACCTTGGATTTTCTCTGAGAAAAGCATTTTCCCCATATTCTCAGTCCCTGTTGCTTGGGTGGGATTAGAAAGGGCTCTTCCTCCTGCCTCCCCCACACCTCCATTCCGGGGAGAACCTGGGGTCCAGCTTGGTCAGCCAGCATCCTCCAGCCACCAAGCCTGGCACCAGAAGGGCTGCTGAGTATTGGGTACGGGACTTGGGCCTCATCTCCAGCGATGCGAAGCAGCTTTCTCCTGTGGTTGCTGAGAGGAGGCTGTGGTCCTGGGGTGGTCCATGGGCCCTGGTTTCCTCCATCTCCAGCCCTGCTGTAACAGTTCTCATGACGCAGCTGAAGCCTCTGGACCCCTTGTGCTGGACCTACCCTGAGAAGGCTCAGTTGACTCTGTGCCTAATCTAGTTTGATGCTTTTGTCTGGTTGTTTGCTCTTACCCCTTGCAAAAGACAGTGGTATCACACGCATTCATCTTGGCCAAAGGCGGTGCGGGAGGGAACGCATGGAGATGATGCCAGAATTTAGGTTCCACTTTTTGACACGGAGACCTCCTGAGGGGAACCGCAGGCTCTCAGTGCAGAAGCCCCCTCCATAGCTCCCCTGACCTGTCCAGCACCTGCCTCCAGAGTTGAGGAGGGGCTGTGCGACTTCCTGAAGGCAGCCACCATGGACAGCTCTCACCAGTCTCAAGTCCATCCTCTAGGCCACCATCCACTTCCTTGGACTGCCTGTAGTGGGTATCAGCTCTCAGGCCACAGGAGCCACGTGGGGAGTCTTCCTCTGTTCACTGAGAGGCAGCCTGAACCACAGAAAGGAGAGACCTGGGTCTCTCCAACTAAATACCCCCATTCCCTCCCGCTGTGCCCATGGCTGTAGCACTAAGACCTCCTGCCAGCAGGACCACTGTGCTCTCTGTGTCCTCTGAACACCTCCACTCAGAGCTGACCCAGTTCAGCAGGGGCGGAGCATGAACCTGTGAGGAGAGACACTGAGCAGGCTGGAGTAACTGAAACATCACTTTCCACAGCTCCCTGGGAAACGGCCAGAAAGATTCCTGCCAGGCCCGGAATCCCTGCATGCACTTGATCCCCAAGACCTCAGGACCCTCTCGCCCTCCCTCTGTGCCCAGCATATGCTCTCCTCTCTGGAACCTTCTACCCTCGGGCATCTCGGAGTTGGCATCTGCTCATCCTGCTTTTCGGATCTCAGCTTGAAGGACACTTCCTTGAGGATGACTTTCCTGCCCACGCCCAGGCCAGGTCACTCTGTTGCAAGTGTTTGCACACCTATTCATTCACGTATTTAGTATTTTGGGGCGTTTGTTGTTTTTGAACAGCACTGGCTTATTTTTCCTGACTGGATGTCACCTATGGCCCCACCTGGCATTTCTGTGTCTGTCTGTCACTCTGTGGGTGTCTGTCTGTCACTCCATGTCTGTGTTAAGGACAGTCTTGCACTGCACTGTGTTCTCAGCATCCAGCGTATCCACGTGGGCTCACAGTGAACAAATGAATGCATTTGTCTGATGGTTCTTTTTGTTTTGTTTTTTGTTTTGAGACAGAGTCTCACTCTGTCACCCAGGCTGGAGTGCAATGACATAATCTCAGCATACTGCAACCTCCGCCTCCTGGGTTCAAGTGATCCTCGTGCCTCAGCCTCCCAAGTAGCTGGGATTACAGGCGTGCATCACCATGCCTGAATAATTATTGTATTTTTAGTACAGACAGGGTTTCGCCATGTTGGCCAGGCTGGTCTCGAACTCCTGGCCTCAAGTGATCTGCCTGCCTTGGCTTCCCAAAGTGCTGGGATTACAGGCTGGAGCCACTACATCTGGGCAGTCTGATAGTTCTTATATGCACTTCTTACTCTCATAGTGTTTTAAAACAATTTTTAATTGATGCCTAATAGATGTCCATACTTCTTCCATGACTTATGCTAAATCTTGCTCCTCCTGGCCTCAGATATGTGGCCAAGACTCACATCCTCCTAAAAGCTATTCCCAAATGACTTCCAAAAAAAAAAAGTAGGAGAAGGGGGAACTCAGGATTGATCCAGAGCAGGCACCACAGTGAAATGCCAGGTGCAGCGACTCTGGCAGAAGAAGGGCTGGTCTGGGAAGGTGCAGTGCTAGGGCAGGTCCCAGAATTGCTAAGCTCTGTCTCCTTGGAGAGAGGGACAGGGGACGGTGACAGATTCAGGCCCTGTTACAACCACGGTGATCGCCTCTGGCCCCAGGATTCTGGCTGCCTTCGGGAGCAGTTGGTGTTGCAGTTTGTGCTGCTTCAGGTTGGGTACTGTGAGCTGCCATCACCCTGCTGCCTCCATGGGCTGAGCAGAAGACACACCAATGTGTTTTGATTCACAGCAGGAGAGGCTATTTACATTTCACTAAGAAGCCTGAATGTAAAATGGACGGATGTCACTATCAGACACACACAGCGGTCCTACAAGTTTCTAAGTGCCTGTGCCTTAAGTCTGTCTTGAACATATAGCCTGGTTTAGCAATGGACCTGGTGTGAACAGTTGTGTGTGTGTGTGTGTGCGCGTGTGTACATGCACGCACACATGCAGGGGAATCTCATTAAATATTTGGAATGACCACACTTCAGAGACCTATGGCCATGACCTTGCACACTGCCTCTTGGCTGGGGCCACAACCATCACCCAAGGATGAGACAGGAACGAGCAGCTGGAGCATCTGGGGGCTGGGCCAGAGCACATCGGCAGGTCCTCAGCCTCACAGGAGTAATTTCTGTGGGTCTTTCTGCTGCCTAAGTTGAGAATCTACTTGTTGGCCACTCATACCAGTCCAGCTTTTAAAACAATATTTGTTTACCTTTTTCTAAGTATATAAAGTAATATATATTAATAGTGTAAAATGTAGAAAATTTAAAAATGTTTAAAAATAATATCATCTGTAATCCCTCTACTCAGAGAAAATATATTGGTGCATTTGCATCCAGTTTTTAATTAATAAATATTTTGTAACAAAATTTTTGTGACCTAATTAGTATTACCTTATTATTTATTTACTTCTGTATCTTGCTTAACAATATATCAAGAACAGTTTTATATCATTATTGTTCACTGGAAATATACCTTTGACTGGCTGCATAGTATTCCATCATTTGGATATATTACTATTTATTTAACCCATTCTCCATCTTGGAACGTTTAAGTCATCTCAATTATCTTGCAGTAGACTGTAGATATAAGTGAATGCTCTTACATATAGGTTTTTGTGAGTTTCTGATTATTTCTTAGGCAAACTTTAAGACCTTTGTTGGACCAATTGGGTGGACCCAATTGGGGAAGACTTTTGTTGGACCAACAGGGGAAGAATTTCTTTCCTGCTCAGGCTGCTCAGCTGATAGGGTGCTGGCCTGGAGCAACTGGAAGGCACTTTGCTGCTTTCTGGAGAATGAAGCCACTGGGAAACCAGATAGGAGGAAGGAGAGAGACAACTTCTCGATGATGTCATCCGAACGCCTGGATCCTGCTATACCTGGACTTGCAGTCCCATTGTCTACCAATATAGTTCATTGAATTCAACTTGAGCTGGGTGTCATTCGTCTGCCTCCACAACTCGTGTCCAATGCAGAGTTGAATGCACACTCTCAGAGCTGGATGGGGATGCAATCCACAAATCCAGTGCTCAGATTTCTTTTTGCTTTTTTAATTTGAGATGGAGTCTTGCTCTGTCACCCAGGCTGAAGTGCAGTGACGCGATCTCGGCTCACTGCAACCTCTGCCTCCCAGGTTCAAGCGATTCTCCTGCCTCAGCCTCCTGAGTAGCTGGGATTACAGGCATGTGCCACCACGCCCGGCCTCATTTTGGTATTTTTAGTAGAGACGGGGTTTCACCATGTTGGCCAGGCTGATATCGAACTCCTGGCCTCAAGTGATCCACCCCCTCGGCCTCCCAAAGTGCTGGGGTTGCAGGTGTGAGCCACCGCGCCCGGCCACAAATTGCTTTTACAGAGTCAGGTGGCCGCCGAGTCTCTGATTGGGATCCTCCTGTGGAGACTTGTGGAGACTCGTGCCTCACTACTTTTGAAGGCAGTGTTAGGGTGATCTCTCCGCATTTCCCTGCCGAAAGCTCTGAGTGTTAGTAAGTTCCCTCTCATACTAGCTAAAATATATTTTCCTGTGCCTTTTATTCACTGATGGGGAATACAAGCATTCTTTTTGAGGGTGGCCAGTGCTAGTAATTCCCTCTACACAGTCAGTGGTGGATAGCGTTAACTCACAGCTGCTGCACGTAGTACTGACACTTGCTGTACTACCAGGACTCAAGCTGACGCTCAACACAACATTCGTTTGCAGGGGCCCTTGTCCTCAGTTTCCCTTCTTTTGGGGTGGGCTGAGGGAGAGCTTATTCAGCATCAAGCTGTAGTATCTACAGTTTAGCAAATGTCTGCAGAGCCTTTAAAGCAGTTTTTATCATAATAAAAATATTTTAACGTATAACCCCAGAAAGAGATAGGCATGGGAGTCTTTATAAAGCACAGAAATCCAGATGAGCATAATTTGAAAGTCATTTGAATTGTAATGAGTATTTTTAATGTAAACAGGCAGGAGGAAGAACTTGCTGGGTTCTCACGTAGCGCAGACACCCAGATATATGTCTTTTGATAGGAATATTAAAGTGTCAAGGGAGCATAGGAGACTGCAGATGTCAGTGGCAAGAATGGGCAAGGTACTTTCTGTGGCCGCAGGCTAGAGTTTTCAGCAGGAATAGAAAGGCAATCACTGTGCTAGATGGCCCAGGGTCACTGCAAGTCTAGCTCCTAAATGAAAATCAGGGACAAGATGTAGCCTGTAGCAACAGTGACTGCTCTTCGTAAGGCTGGTGGAAAGGTGAGCTGGAAAGGTGTTTAGGGTTAGGGAGGTACAGGAACTCCCAAACATCAGGCACCTGATAGCACTCTCCCCCTAACATCTGCATTTACATTGACCTAACGCACCTCTTCAATTTGTCTCATTCTTTGTGCTCACACACATTTATTTGAAACAAACCTTTCTGTCATTACTATAGGTGTAAAACCTTGATCACTTGCCTTGAATACAATGAAAACAAGAAGACATTATTAAAGGCTAGCTAGATACTTTTGCTTGTCTTACAGCCATGAGCCTTAAGTCTGTTCCTTTTTTTTTTTTTTTTTTTGTTAAAAGAGATGAGCAAAATGTGAGAATGATGTTAAAGAGATCCTGGCACCAAAAGAAGCCTTCTACTTGGATATCATCAGAGGAACAGAAAGAATTAAAGTATGGACAAATTTCTCAAAGTGGTGTTACTGTTATTTAATGAGTTGTCCATCTACTACCTAAAACCTTTCAACTACATCTTTTATGAAGTATCCCATATGGACAGAGTTCACTTCCCTCATTTAACAGATGGAAAGGTTGAGGATCAGAGAGGGGAAGGAGCCTTGCTGAGGTTTCAATAGCTTTCTGATGCCTGGTTCCATGCTTTGCCTTATTTCTGCTGTCCACCTCATCAGCTCTTAAGTGAATGTTGTGGTCCCTAATTGTGGGATTGCAGTGTGTCCACTCGGGGCAGCCTCTGCACTTTCCTGGAGGAAAAGGCAGTGTGATCTCCCACTGGGTGATCTCTCACTAGGATGATCTCTCTGCATAGGGCACCCAGGTTGGAAACTAGCAGGGAGCCGGCCAGCACACCCAGCAGGTGCCAGGCTGCAGGGAGCTCCTGCTTCATCTCAAACACAAGAACACTCATCTCAAAGCACAATATTTTCTGGCTTAGAGTTTGGCTCTTAGAGTGGCAGCTGTTCCTACCAAAGCAAACACTGAAAATCTGTAATTTTCAGAAATAATCGCCAACCCTCAAAAAGGATGTGTTTACACCGAAACTCCTCCGTGTGTTCACCCTGCATTCACTCAGTGTCGAGTTGCAGTTTTCTCTGCACTGCATTGCTGTGCTTCCTCTTGAGCAATTGCTTTTGCCAGGGGGCATCAGCACAAACAACTAGATCCTGAGCGGTGTCCAGCTGGGCTCCCTCCCCAAATGGAGCCAGATAATTTTGCGTTATCAGTTCTACATTTTTTTTTTTTTCAAAAATCACGTCTATGCTTAAGCAGAGAGCAAACTCTCAACTCCAGCAGCCAGTCCGTGGGAAGCTATAAACCTTCATTAGTTCAACTTCAGGTGTCTCATCAGCCTCTCCCATAGGTGTCAGGGAGCATAGGAGACTGCAGATGTCAGTGGCAAGAATGGGCAAGGTACTTTCTGTGGCCGCAGGCTAGAGTTTTCAGCAGGAATAGAAAGCAACCTGACCTTGCAACCTGACCTTGGTTTCAAAATTAAAAATGCAGCTTCCTTGGCCTTCTCCGGACTTACAGAGCCTGCAGTTGGAGACTCATGCGCTCTACATTTTCAAATAGGACTCACAGGCCTGTGCACTTGAGGCTGATGGGTGGATGGATGCTCAGTTGGGAAATTGACATTTCCCAATCAGGCAATGCCATCCACCCACTGGCCAGGCAGCCAGTGGATCTTTGTTGAGCATTTCCTGTTTGCCGAGCCTTGTGTAGATCTCTGCTGCGAGGGAGGAGGTCCCCATCTTAAGGAACTTTTAAGGCTTGTTGGGAAGGCAAAGCACATATCTGAAAAGCTCCATTGCATGCAAGTTAACTAACGATGCGTGATGATGCCGTGAGACCTCTGCCGTCCACGTGGCAGAACCTGTTCTGCTGATTTTCTGGCTCAATGTCCATTCACTGCTGGCTCGTGCTGATATTCACAAGTCGCTCTTGAGAGCCCTTTCCCTGTGCCAGGCCCCGTGCTGAGTTTCAGACACGCAGGGATGGAGAGCACACAGCCTTGGCCCTCCAGGCACTTGCATCTGACTGTGGAGAGCCACTCTTAAGAAACCCAGGGCGCAATCCAAGTCTGTGTGTGACACCACTCCTGGACCCTGGGAACAGAGCCCCCGCCAGTGCTCTGGGAGCTGGTGTTCTTGCAGGGGTGGAGACAGACCTGTCCTGTGTGGCCTGTTAGTTTCCTTGTGGCTGTTGCACCAATGACCACACACATGGAGACTTAAAATTACAGACATTTGTACTCTCACCGTTCTGGAGGCCAGGAGACTGAACTCAGCATCACTGGGCCCACACTGAAGTGCCGCATGGCTCTGCATCCTCTGGAGGCTCCCAGGCAGAATCCGTTCCTTGCCTCCTCTGGCTTCTGCTGGCTCCGGTGTTCCTGGGCTTGTGGCTGGATCATTCCAGCTTCAGTGCCAGCACCTTCAAATTTCTCCCTGCTGAATCTTTACGGAGACTTGCCCTCCGTCTGTGTCAAGCCTCCCTCTGCCTTCCTCCCTTAAGGTCACTTGTCATTGCATTTAAGTCCCACCAGGATAATCTTTGCATCTCAAGATTCTTTTCTTAATCACATCAACAGAGACCCCCTTTTCCTCAAAGAGCAACATCCGCAGGTTCCGGGGGCTGGGACCTAGTGTCTTGAGAAGCGCTGTGCTGCTTGTCACATCTAGTTTCCTAGGTCATCAGGCCTTTTGGATGTGGCCTTAAGTATTCACACCACAGAGGCTCATTCTCTTGTCCCTGTTCTACCACTTTTTTGCCAACGTCCCCAGGACACGTGTCCTTCCTGGTAAGGAAGCGCTCGGGGTCACAGATCAGCCTGCGGCTTTGTGGCCTCCTGGGAGACAGGCCCAGCCCAGCCCACCTCCTCCTGTCGCCTGGAGGTTTCTGAGAGCTCATCGTCACTTTGTCATCCCTCAGTGTGAATGCCTAATCGTTCACTGAAGGCCTGAGTTCTGTGAACAGAAAGCAGGTTACGAGTCAGATCTGTGGCTGGGGTCAGTGAAGAAATACAAAAGAGATTAGGGGGACAAAGAGGGGACAGGGCAGGCCTGGCCCCACTGGGAGCTGACCCAGAAGAACTCCAGCAAGGCGAACAGGCCACCCTGGCCTCAGCCCTCCCGGAGCACGGCTCTGCTCTGTGTGAGACCAGAGAGGGGCACGGGGCCTGTGTGCCCCTGCAGCTCCCCCGACCCTGTATTCCAGGGCATTCAGAGGATTCGTGCCACACCTGCCAGTGGAAGATCTGGTTTTTCGGGGTTTTTGTTTTGTTTTGTTTTTAAGAGACAAGGTCTCACACTGTTGTCCAGGCATGATCATCACTCACTGCAGCCTCTACCTCCTGGACTCAAGCCATCCTCCCCTTCAGCCTCCGGAATAGTTGGAACACAGATGCACACCATCATACCCAGCTAGTTTTTAATTTTTTTTTTTTTTTTTGTAGAAACACGGTCTCATTAGGTTACCCAGGCTGGTCTCAAACTCCTGGCCTTAAGCAATCCTCCTGTCTTGGCCTCCCAAAGCGCTGGTATTACAGGCATGAGCCACCTGGCCTAAATTCTACTTTCAAAACAAGCAAGCCAAAGGACCTCATGCTGGGGCCCCGATTCTCACTGAGGTGATTGCATCAATACAATGATTCTGATCGTCACAGAATGTCAGGGGAGGCTCCCTGCCCTCCAGAGGTTGGCCTCTGATGGCCATTTCACAGATGAAGAGACTGAGGATCCAAGAGAATAAGTGACCCAACTGAGGACATGGGAAGGGAGAAGGATGGCCAGAGGCCAGGGTGTGGAAGCCAGGACTGGGAATTCTCTGCTATGAAACGCTGCCTCTCATGACTGAGCTCCTAGCCAGGGACTTGTGTTTATGCAGGGCCTGGTTGTGCACAGAAGGGAGAGCAAGGCCGGCCGTTAGTCTTTCTGGACTTCTCAGGCTTTGGTCTACTCCAAGACCCTGGGAGGGCTGCCCTTTCTGCCTTGCATTCCCCCAAAAGTCTCTGCTTCCTAACAACAAAGTTTGCCTTCTTATTTAAGACGCAGTGAGCAGGCTTCTGTTCTTGCAGCCAAAGGAGCTTTGGTCCCAGCAGTGGTGGTGGCTGGGGCAGCACAGCCTCATGCGTGGTCTTGGTGGAGTCCCAGGGCCCCTGTGTGCAAGGTCCATGTTCCTCCAGCTCCCAGAGGCACAGCAGGGGCCAGGGCTGGGTCCTGCTGACCCTGAGGGTAAAGCTACCGCAATCGCGAAGGAGAGTGCTCTGTGGGCTTTCACACCCCAGGAGTCCCAGGATACAAGTATCCTGAGGAGGGCCTCTGGGAGAGTCCTGCTGGGGACATGGGTCCCAGTGCGGGGGATATTTTATAGATACACAGGATGCTGAAGTTTCAATCCAAGGCTTTTCCCTTCATCGCCAACCACCCTCTTTAGTACTAGCGACATCATCACATCGCTGCAGAGAAGCAAGTACCCTTGGGCAGCCTGGACCCCCACCCAAAGAGACTCACCAGGTTACAGAGGCTGGAATCTGATGGGGTGGTGGGTGTTGGTTAGGTTTTCTTAGGTTTAAGAAGAGGATTTTCCCTACCCATACCCCCACCAACCCCACCCCATTGCCATTCTCAAGAACTCATCCCAGTTGCCAGGAAGAACATCCCAGGCTGGGTTATGCTGTGTGACCTTCTTACCAGTCTGCAGATTAGAAGTAGGGTGGATATGCCGGGCGCGGTGGCTCACGCCTGTAATCCCAGCACTTTGGGAGGCCGAGGCGGGCGGATCACAAGGTCAGGAGATCGAGACCACGGTGAAACCCCGCCTCTACTAAAAATACAAAAAATTAGCCGGGCGCGGTTGTGGGCGCCTGTAGTCCCAGCTACTCGGGAGGCTGAGGCAGGAGAATGGCGTGAACCCGGGAGGCGGAGCTTGCAGTGAGCCGAGATCGCGCCACTGCACTCCAGCCTGGGCGACAGAGCGAGACTCCGTCTCAAAAAAAAAAAAAAAAAAGAAGTAGGGTGGATATCTGAGCCAAGCCATGCCAGTCTTCTGTTTTTGGGGGATTTGGAGTTAAGGCAGGGAGGCCCTGGGAGCCAGCTTCCTGTCATCAGGGTGCCAGTGACTTACAGACCATGGGTTTCTTCATTTTGTTCTAAAAACACAGAGACAGCTGACACACAGAGGAGACCCAAGAGAGCCGAGGGAGAAGAGATGCCAACCTGGGGCTCCTCGTGTTCCCAGGTCCAGGCTGGGAACCTTTCTGCCTTGGGTTTCCCCAAAGGTCTCTGCCTCCTAACAGGGTTTACTTCCTTGCTTAAGAACCAATGAGCAGGCCTCTGTTCCTAGCAGCCAAAGGGCATCTGGCCGTAGCAGCAGCTGTGATGGGAGTGGTGCAGCCCCATGCATGGGCTTGAAGGCCTCCCACAGCTTTTGCATGGAGAGAGAGGGGCTCCTCCAACTCCCCGTGGCCCAGCAGGGCCTGGGGCTGGGTCTTGCTGACCCTGAGGGTAAAGCCACCCCTGTCATGAGGGGAAGGGCTCTGTGGGCTTCTTGAAAGACATGGGCTTTGAAGGTAAAGCAGGGTGCCCTGTGGAGAGAAGGAAGGAACAGGGCCACAAGTCGTCCCAGAACATTTGGCTATTAAAAGGAGTGTATCAGGGAAGGAAGGGAGGTGGCCCTGGCGCTGGCAGCTCTGCTTAGCTTCCTCTGCACCCCACATGTCTACATCTCCAGAGTTCCTGCAGGGACGACAACTACGCCATTTAGGTGAGGAACCTGAGGTTTAGAGGACATATTCGCTTCCCAGGGCTGCTGTCAGAGAACAGTAACTGGAGGAGTGCTTAAGCCAAGAGATACTCATTCTGCCACCGTTCTGGAGGCCAGAAACCTGAAATCAAATTGTCCACAGGGCTCTGTGCCCTCCAAAGGCCCTAGGGGAGAGGCCTTCCTCGCCTTTCCTGCTGGCTCCAGGTGTTGCTGGGCTTGTGGCTGCCTCGCTCCAGTCTCTGCCTGCGTCTTCATGTCATCTTTCCTCTTATCTCTTGGTCTTCTCTTCCATCTCTTAAAAGAGCGCTTGTCCTTGGATGTAGGGCCCCCCCTGCATAATCCAGCATGACCTCATCTCTAGATCCTTCACTTAGTTCCACCTACGAAGACCCCTTTTCCAAATAAGGACACATTCGCCGATGTTGAGGGTGGCAGGTGGACATGCTATTTGGGGGCCTCATTTAACCTTCTGTAGAGAGGCTGGCTGATTTTCCACTGTCACGCAGCAGTAGATGTCTGAGTGAGGTCTGGGACCAGCCCAGTCTGACTGCCATGATATTTGCTGGATACAACATGAAGATATGGGAGGACAGGGAGAAAGGCCAGGGCAGAAAGAGCCTCCCAACACTTTCAGGTATTTCCTGCACCCTCTGGGAAAACATGGGTATGATATATGTATTCTAGACCAATGGCTGTGAGAGAAAAGGCAGGGTGGGAGACCCTGGGACTGCTTTCACACCTGAGTCCCTGTGCTCCCACAAATGTTCCTACGTGAACCACGGCCTCCCTCTCAGAAGATGCCCTCAGATCCCATGGGCGCATTGCTAGCAACATCCACAGGCACCGGGATCTTGAGCACTGGAGGGGCCCCAAAGGAGGAGGTGTTGGTTGGTCCAGGAGGAGAGCATTCTCCAGGGAGGTGAGGGGCCAGAAGCAGAATGGAGCAGAATTCCTTCTACTCAGTCTGCGCCGCAAGGAGAGGCACTGCCCAGGAAGGCCGATAGTGAAACCTGGTGCTACCTGGCAGTCAGTCTGCAAAAGGGAGGAGGCTGCAGAGAACCCTGTCCCCCTACCTACATTTCTGTCACCCCAGAATTGTGCTTGCAGTGCTTTGGCGTGGCCAGCACCTCTGACTTCTCCCCCGCTGTAGAATCCAAATGGGGAACTGTATCAGGGATCTGTGCTTGCCCGCGGTGCGCGCGCACGCGCGCGCACACACACACACGTTTTTGTGGGATGAAGATAAGACCCTCCAGGGCCGTCCGCGTTTCCCAATCCAGCCCTCCTTCCTCTACCTTCACACCTGGCCTCCCGACTTACTCTCAGCCTGCCTCCTTGGTGTGCCAACTAAGAAAATGCACTTTTCTACCCAAGCTCTCCTACATCATTAAGTGACATAGAAAGTTCAGTTCAACACAGGGCAAAATTGAATTTATCTTGGAAATGTTTTATTCTTCCAAAATTTCACTTTGGCGAAGTCTAATGCATAGAAAAGCATGAAATACTACAGCTCCAGACCAAGCAAGTTGTTCCACTAAGCATTAAGCCGCGGGGTCCGAATCCTGCCTCTCTCCCGTCAACCACTCTCTTTAACTCAAATGCCCATCAACGTCCCGGCTAAATGTGAGTTTTCCACGGATCGCATCTTATCATAATGTCACAAAACCCATAGAATTACAAATCAGGTTTAAGGCAGAAAACATGACAGGCAAATATAAGTACACAAAAAGTACATTAAGGATCCGTCTTCATTTATCCTCCCCATTCCAACCTAACTCTCCGCGCAGATCCACTCCGTGCGGCGCTCAGCTTGAAGTAGCCTCAGATCCATTTTAAAGTGGACTGAAATATAAATGACAGTTCACACTGCACATGGACATAGACAACTGTATAAAATATTTAAATAAAGACAGGAAAGAACAGAGGATTGCAGCAAAGCCTTTGGCAGAACCAGCCTTGGGGAATTTAGCAGCTTGAGATTCATTACAAATTTCATCTTTAATGTTATTTTTAGTTCACTATTTTGTAGCACTCAGAAGTAAATCTTGGTGCGCTGTCTCCTCTCCCCTGCCTTTCTCTCCTTGGGTGTCTGATCCTTCGGTTGTACTGAAACCTAATACGTTTTCAATAAAATTGATTTGTGACGTCGTAATGCTGTTTGTTTACCATCTCCCATTCCTTGTTGTAATGGGAGAGAACTATTGCATGATTTGGCAAAGTGAGGAGGATTGCTCTTGATTGCAGAATAAATTGACACGAACCTGGAGACAACCCTGCAGCAATGTGAAAACGCTCCAGGGAGCCTTCCCTCCTGCACTCTCCCATTTCGAAGTTCTCGCCTGGTATTCCAGTCCTGAGTGCTAAGGGATCATCTGCCCTCCTGAAAGACAGCCATCGTCCCAAATACGGATGCAGAAGACAGAGAAACCTGGGTTTCAAATAATTGCACTTTGGTCTCTTTCTCAATGTGACTTTTCACCTCTAGCTAGTTTGCCACCTCCGGATGAAATTCTAAAAAATGGCACTTGTCCCCAGGTGAGGGGTAGGAGAGGACCAGTTGACTACAAGCCCTGTCCTGGGGTCATTTTGCAAATTCTTCAGACTTCCAGGGGAACTGCAGGGAGAGTTAAACAAAGCTCTGTCCAGGAGGCATCCAGCAAGATGGAAAGGAAGGCAAAAAACATTGTCTTGGTGCTCAGCCAGCCCCTGGGGTGTATGAGCGGAAGCCCTGGGGAAGGGGCAGACCCTAGTGGTTTTTGACAGAGTTGAACTGGGGGTTTCACATTTGTCACTTCAGGGCAGGCTTTGACTCCTGGCCCAGGGAAGGGAGGGGCTGGGGAGAGAGGCTCAGACAGGAGCTCGGAGCAGCCTGGGAAAGGAATTTTTCAACCCAGATATTAGTGGACCCTTGATGTTTCCGAGATGGAGACCTCATGGGCAAGCCACCCTCTCTGACTTGGTTTCTTCACATCAAAAATGGGTCTGATGCCCTCTGCCCTGGACTTTATTAGGGTTTCTGAGGATGAAGAAAAAAAAAAATTCTCTTTTAGCATTCAAGGTATGTTTACATATTGAAAAGCAAAGGGAGAGAACTCAGGTGGCGATTTGGGTAATTTATAACTAAATAAAGCCTAATAGTGTTTTGTTTATTTATGCGTTTGATTTTAGAGACAGAATCTCACTTTGTTGCCCAGGCTGGAGTGCAGTGGTGCATTCATGGCTCACTGCAGCCTCCACCTCTCTGGACTCAAGCAATCCTCCTGCCTCAGCCTCCTAAGTAGCTGGGACTATAGGCATGCACCACAGTGCTCAGCTAATTTTCATGTTTTTCTGTAGAAACAGGGTCTCATTACATTGCTCAGACGGGTCTCAAACTTCTAGTCTCAAATGATCCTCCGGTGTCTCCCAAAGCTCTGGGATTATAGGCATGAGCCAGTGCACTAGGCCAAGCCTAATCGTTTTTAAAACAAAGATACTCAGATATTTCAACTACGGAACAAAAAAAAAAATACCCAATGAATACAGGCACAAGTAAGTGGATACTGGTGGTGGTTGTAGTTAGATTTTTGTTGTGTTTTGTTTCTGATTTATCAAGAGAACTACTTCACCAGATACTGTGTCGATGGGGCCCAAGGTTAATAGAAAAAAACAGAAGGACTCAGGTATCTGAGAACATGAGTACCTCAGGCAGCTAGGAGGCTGACGGTCTAGGAAACTGAGGTGCTGGCCAGGGGAGAGCCAGGCTCATAGAATTCAGAACCGGTTCTGGGTGGTCTTTGAAATGTATGGTGATATGGTTTGGCTGTGTCCCCACCCAAATCTCATCTTGAATCGTGGCTCCCACAGTTCCCATGTGTTGTGGGAGGGACCCAGGGAGAGGTAATTGCATCATGGGAACTGATCTTTCCCATGCTATTCTCATGATAATGAGTAAGTCTCACGAGATCTGATGGTTTTATCAGGGGTTTCCACTTTCACTTCTTCCTCATTTTCCCTTGCCGCTGCCATGTAAGAAGTGCCTTTCACCTCCAGCCATGATTCTGAGGCCTCCCCAGCCATGTGGAACTGTAAGTCCCATGAAACCTCTTTTTCTTCCCAGTCTCAGGTACATCTTTATCAACAGTGTGAAAGCAGACTAAACAGTAAATTGGTACCAGTATATTGGGGGTGTTGCTGAAAAGATACCCAAAAATGTGGAAGCAACTTTGGAAATGGGTAACAGGCAGAGATTGGAAAAGTTTGAAGGGCTGAGAAGAAGACAAGAAAATGTGGGAAAGTTTGAAACTTCCTAGAGACTTGTTGAATGGCTTTGCCCAAAATGCTGATATGGACAATAAGATCCAGGCTGAGGTGGTCTCAGCTGGAGATGAGGAACTTGTTGAGAACTGGAGCAAAGGAGACTCTTGATATGTTTTAGCAAAGAGACTGGTGACATTTTGCCCCTGCCCTAGAGATTCGTGGCACTTTGAACTTGAGAGAAATGATTTAGGGTTTTTGCCAATGCAATGACTATTACTTTTGCATCAACCTAATAGCGGCTGTGAGGTGCATGGACGGCAGCCTGCTGAAGGCGATCTGGTTGGGACACCATCAGCTACAGGCAGCAGGACTTTCCAAGTGAAATCTCTTTCTATCATTTCTCTACCAATCTGCAACCTGCATTCTGGATCACGAAGACAAGAAAGCTCATGGTGCCGCAGCCAGTTTTGAGCATATCAGAGGATAAACATTCTACATAATAATGGTTCAGGCAGAAGGAAAAGCTGACTTCTTGCAGCTCACATCGTAGGAGAGGAAAGGGTCAAGTTCAGAGCAGCAGAGACGCTGTTTTTGCCTTTTTCCCGTGACATGACACTATTCCACTTAAGTAGCTGCTGTCAGATTCAATGAGAAAATACGTGTAAAGCATTTTACACACTGTCTGGCACATAGTAACCACTCAATAAATGTTAGCTTGTTATTATTATCATTTTCCTAAATGGAGAGGTCAAACCAATTAGCTAGTTTTTCTTTTTAATGAAAACTCTGATGAGTTAATCATGGTGAGGTAGGGAGGCTTTGAAACCCCTGTTAACTGGGATGATTAAAATGTACTTGATTAAGCTGAGGCAGTGACAGCGTATAGATTTTCTTACAAGCCAACTCCAGCCGAGTCATGGTGGTGGCCACTATTGTTAAGAAGGGTTCTGAGGCTGAACCAGGCTTAGGACAAGGGAGTTTACAGATGAATTAGTCACATCTGCCTTGCACACCAGGGATGTGCGGGCAGGGGCGATAGGTGGCATTCCTGTCCTTTGGAATGATCAGAATTCATGGCTTTTATCAATCATAGAGCTTCAAGAAAACAGATTAGAAAAGTTGCTTAGCTCCATAAGCTGCAAATATTAGACTTGCACTTTCCGTTTTGCAGAGGTAAGATGAGAAAGAAGTTTCCAGAATATGCCAAAGGTAAACATGCTTCTTCAACATTGTCTGGATTTTCCCAAGAAGAAAAAGGAGAAGAATAGTGATGAAAAGAAGATGGAGAAGGAGAAAATCCATTAAGACATTACTTCCAGAGTCATTACAAACTGAAAGGATCAGTGTCTAGAGTGTGTGTGTGTGTGTGTGTGTGTGTGTGTGAACACAGAAAACTACAAATAAGAAAAAGACAAACACCTCAATAGAAAGACAGGTCAAGGCTAAGACTTCTTAGACAAAAGCCAATGATCAATAAATAAAAGCTGCTCAATTTCACCAGTGGTCCAGGCTGTATGAACTAAAACAGCATTCTATGGCTCCAAATTGGCAAAACTTTTGAATCTGACAATATAAAGGATTGGGAGGATGTGAGAACTGGGTAGGGGTGCACAGAACTTACAAGCCCTTAGGACAGCAAGTTGGCAACCTCTAGCATGGCTATCAACGTGCCGATCTTCTGCTGTTCCAGCATTTCCACACTGGGTGTGTACTCTCAGAAAATGGCAGTCAACAAGTCCCACGGAAGGATGCTTCCCATAGCATGGTGCAGTAAACATCAAAAGCCAAAACTATCCAGACAGCCCCACAACAGGGAAATGGTGCATAGTGACCACATACAAGATGTATGGTTTGCCTCTGAGTAACAGAGAAGTGTCCACGTCATGTTTATGTAGAGAACAAGAACGGCAAGGAGGACAGTCCCAGTCCCTCATCTCCTACCAATGCTGTACGTTTTCCGTCTAAATACAAAGAACATGTCCTGAAGGCCACACACCCACAGATAATTATGATAATACAGAATATACGGGGGATTGGGATGGGAGAGGGTCAGAGAGGACTTTAGTCTTATCTGTAATGTTTTAATATTTTATAACAATAATGTGTTCATGTATTCTTTGAGTAATTAAAAGTTAATGGCTCACACCTATAATCCCAGCACTTTGGGAGGCCAAGGTGGGTGGATCACTTGAGGTCAGGAGTTTAAGATCAGCCTGACCAACATGGTGAAACCCCGTCTCTACTAAAAACACAAAAATTAGCCGGGTGTGGTGGCGCACGCCTGTAATCCCAGCTACTCGGGAGGCTGAGGCAGGAGAATCACTTGAACCTGGGAGGCGGAGGTTGCAGTGAGCCAAGATCACACCACTGTACTCCAGCCTGGGTGACAAAGCAAGACTCTGTCTCAAAAAGAAAAAAAAAATAGTTAATTTAAAGAGCCCCGACTCTTGGCTTTACCCAGCACAGGCAGGTGGCTGGGGGCGGTCAGCTGCATGCACGTGGCGATGGCAATGTCTTTGTGTCCACAGCAGCCTCTGGGCCCTTTTCCTTGGCTGTTACTGGCCACGCTCATGACTGAGCTCCTTTGGAACGTGTTCACTGGGGAAGGGCAGTCTCCTCTTTCCTGTTGCTACTGCTTTAAATCATGATTTCAGAGCCCAGGCTGTAGGATGGGCAGCTGCCTCTTCCCTAGGTGGGGACAGAATGCTGGCCCAGCCTTTTGAAGTCTCCTTGCAGGTTCCTACCCTCTTGGTACTTTAGAGGGGACCCTGAGAAATAGAAGACATTTTTTTTTTCCTGGAAGCCCCTGCTCTCCTTGTCCATGGTGCTGGAGGGTGAATGTCTCCAAATCAGCACCTCCATGACACCATGTGTGGGTGACCAACAACTAACTGCTCACAAAGGTTTTTTCCCCAACCTCTGGGGGAACTCCAGGCGGGGAGACCTGCGGAAATCCCTCGGAGGATATTCCGGTAATGTGGACTGCTTGGATCTTTTAGACTTTCCTCACTTGCTCTTGCACTCACCGGCCCAGCCTCCTCCCGGCTAGCCAGTCCTCTTCCTGGTCTCTTTTCCAGGCCCCGCTCGGTGCCAGTGCCTGGGAGAGGCTCCATTCTCTGACCCTCCTGCGTGCTTTGTTTCACTCCCATTGGCCAGAAGCCTTCTGGACCTCCTTTCTCAGTGCTGAGCAGCAGTCCTGGGCCAGCCCAGGCTGGGATTGGGGAGATGTGCCGTGGTTGTTTCCTGATATGATTTGGATCTTTTGTTCCCTCCAAATCTTAGGTAAAGAAGGGAACTCCAATATTGGAGGTGGGGCCTACTGGGAGTTGTTTGGGTCATGCGGGCTGATCCCTGATGAGTGTCTGGGTGCCATCCTCACCATAATGAGGGAGTTCTCACTCCGAGTTCACAGGGGAGCTGGTTGTTTGAAAGAGCCTGGCACCTCCTCCCCCACTCTTGTTCCTCTCGCCCATGAGGTACGCTGGCTGCCCTTCCCCCTTTGTCATACTGGAAGCTTCCCAAGGCCTCACCAGAAAGCAGTGCCAGCCCCATGCAGGTTCTGTACAACCTGCAGAACCATGAGCCAAATAAACCTCTTCTCTTTATAAATTACCCAGTCTCAGGCATTCCTTTATAGCAATGCAAACAGGTGAACAATTTCCCCTACTCTCTTTGACTTTCTACGACCTTCCTGGTGTCCACCGCCTCTTGTCTAAACTTATGCTGTCATTACCTGTGCTCTGCTGAGCCCCCAATCAGGCCTTCTCATCACCAGCAACCAGCATTGCCTCTTGAACCCATCTTTCCCTGCACAGCAGCCAGCAGGCACTCCTTTCAGGGAGAGGTGCTAAATACAGAGTGTTCTTGTTATTGTCGTTAAGGATTAAATACTCACTGAGAGTCTGGGATAGAGGGGGATCAAGACCAACTCCAGTGTGCACATCTTTACCTGCTGCGCAGCTCAGCACCTTGGGGCCAGGAAGGGAACTCAGAGGTGGGTGTGGTCTTTGAGCCAGGACCCTTGTGCTGCATCCTTGCACAGATGACACTGCTCTCTGGTTCAGGAAGCATCAGCAGCTCTGAGTCAGGTTGTCTGGGTTCGGTTCTGGGCTTGGCCATTAGAATCTGGTGCTGATGAAGTGGCTGTCCCTCATAGCTGAGGCTGAACTCAGGTCTGTTTCATCTTGTGTGGGAGGCATATCATAATTATTCCTTTCTTACCTATCTCCTGACTGGAGAGTGAAGTGGTCACGCAAGACAAAGGGCATTTGCAACTTGGAAGGCTCATGTTTACGAGGACCCTTGGTCCTGGGCAGGGACATTCTTCTGTAGCCTTCGATCCAGGCTCATTTGTCAGTCAACTGATTGGCATAGATTTATTGAGAACCCATTTGCCAAGTATTCTTCTAGACTGGAGGAATGCAGGGAAAAGCACAGTCCAGCCCTCCTGTTATTTTCAGTCTAGCAGGAGGGGAGGGAAATAGAAATGGAAGTGCACGGAGTGGCAGGTGCCATTAGGGGCTGAAACAAAAGGTGCTCTGGGCACACCACAGGTCATGCTGCCCGGGGAGAGCCCCCTTAGCTGACATCATCCATGTCGGAGTGAACAGCATGGACGAAAGCACCGAAGTGTGAGAGAGTATGGTGCCTTCTTCTTCAAAAAGGCGCATTTCAGAGTGGCTGATGTTTGCTAAGGGAGTGAAATTCAAGGATGAGCCATGCAGGGGAGCAAATACAATTCGAGGCAGTTGGTGCCATCCACATCTCCACAACACTCACAGGGCTCATTTGTGGACCAATTTCTACTGCAAGTTCCTCCAACCCTCCAGGACAGGCAGCTCAGAAGCGCTGCGGAGTTAATATCCCCAGGAGCATCCATCCTCTTTTGGGTGGGATCACTCTGTGCCCCGTTCTGCACAATGTCCCCAGGGGTCTCAGCAGATCTGAGCTCCAGTTACCCCTAGCAGCAGCCTGCTCACAAATCCATCCGGTTTTCTTCTCTTCCCTGTCTCACTTCCTTGCTCCCCCATGGACTTTGGTTGCCATTGCCTCCCCAGATAAACTACTCAAAGAAGCCAGTGTCCAAGAGCCCAAACCTGAAACAAACCATATTGTGAAAAACCTGGTTTTGCCTCAGTACTCACTCTGTATGAGTTCCAATGGGCTGTCCCATTCAGAAGAAGTTTCTGCATTTCTGTCTGTTTCTGCTGTTTCTTCTGCCCGGTCAACAGAGCACATGTCAGCCTTCTCCCAGCCCTGGGACAGCCCTGCCCCTCCCTCACCTTGTCCCAGTCTCCCCATCACACCCATACCCCTTGTTTACCAAATGTTCGGTTTTGGTTATGTTACTATAAAAATCAAGCAGCTGGCAATTCTAGCTTGATTAGCAGGTCTCCAGTTTTGATTAGTAAATTACTGCGGTAATCAAGGTTAATTCTCGCTGCAGCGCTCAGCAATGGATTTTATATTTTTCAGGGAAATGGTTTTCCTGCCAGGGATGGAGAACATGTCATTAAAGGAACCCAGAGATAGAAAAGAAACGAAGTGAGTCCTGGAAGTATGGAGAATGGGCACCTGCAGGACCCCCCTCTGTGTCCTGCCTTCCAGTCGGCCCTTGGCAGGGGTCAAGGAACAAGGACAGGGCCTCCTGAGAAATACTAGTCCACCACTTCGGGCTTTTGGAGCACCTCGGAGAAACCGGGGAAACTCTCCTTGCTGGAACTGAAAACCACTGAGCTCAGGTCAGAAACCCCAGCTGCTGGGGGGTCAAGGAGTTCAGTGCTCAAGATCAGATATGTCTTTGGAGTGATTGGTATCTTTAAGTGCTCCAGGGGGATGTGGAGGAAAGCAGGCTCTGTCAGTACTTGTGTGGGGGCAGCCTCTAGACTCTAGACTCCCCACCCTGCAGGAGGTCACTTTCTCTAGGGAACGAATGGCATCTATGGAAGGGGTCAGGAATTCCAAGAGACACCCAGGCTTGCGAGAGTGCTCTTGGGATGGTGGAAATTTGTAACTGAATTTCATTTCTGATTTTTGTCCTGGGTCTAGTATATGGACTGTGAATCCCAGATAAGTTGGAATTAAGGTGTTCTGACCTATAGATAGAGATAGGACAAGAGAGAAGGGAGGGTGGCCCCAGCCTACCCAGGATTTCTCTGTGAGCTAATCCCACCACCGGTAACTCCTTATATTACCATCACTAAATGTCAGCAATGAATGCTTTGCCTCCAGAAGTTGAGATTTGTTTTTAGTATCTCTTTGGGGGATGGACAGTGTCAGTCCATAGAATTTATATCAAACTTTGTTAGCAGCAAAGATGTGTGGAAGTGAAGGTTATAGTCAGTGCAGAGGTGCTCCCACCTCATCTCACTCTGAGTCAAAGGCAGCTCACAGGTTGCTCTGCTGCCAACCCCACCCTCCATCTGTCCTTCTCTCCCACACATCCATAATCACCCTCTGGACCAGAGCGTACAGCTGGTCCCTAACTCCACCTAGATATAAAGATGAAGCAAGGCGTCCTGCAGGCTCCACCCTTTACGCTCCTCTAGACAGTAGGAACCGGTGTGTGCATGGTGTAGACGCTGTTCTGGGGTGTCTTACCCCAGAACTACTGAGCAGGAAGAGCAGATGATTAAAACCCGGGCCTTGCCCTTGACTTGGTCATCTTGTATTCTGGGTAAGAGACTGCCTTCTTGGTGTCTCCCCTTCCCAGGTCACTGTCTCAAATTTCAGGAGTCCCCAAAGCTTATTAGCACCTTTACAAAATGGGCGTAGGTGAGGTGGAGCCTGGACCGGGAAGAGCTGGAGCTAGCAGTCCGGTCTGGAAGTGAGACTGATATGTCCTCATTCTCAGTGCCCCTGTGGGGCCATGCCCCTAGGAACAGATGTTTGCTCAGGGGAAGGACAACATGTGTCCAAACCTCATTTCAAATACGTTTTGTGCCGGGTGCGGTGGCTCATGCCTGTAATCCCGGCACTTTGGGAGGCCGAGGCTGGTGGATCGCCTGAGGTCAGGAGTTCGAGACTAGCCTGGCCAACATGGAGAAACCCCATTTCTACTAAAAATACAAAAAAATTAGCCAGATGTGGTGGCGCATGCCTGTAATCCCAGCTGCTCGGGAGGCTGAGGCATGAGAATCGCTTGAACCTGGGAGGTGGAGGTTGCAGTGAGCCGAGATGGCGCCATTGCACTCCAGCCTGGGTGACGAAAGTGAAACTCCATCTCTCTCTCTCTCTCTATATATATATATACACACACATACACACACATATATATACACATATATACATATATATGTATATATATGTATGTATGTATCTTTTGTTAAGCAGAAAGTGAAAAGTCTTTTTTCTCCCCACTGCAAAATCTGGGTGTCCTGAGACCGCTCAGAATTCTCGGACAGGATCTTGGATCTTCATCTCTATGCCTTTGGCAGCCACAAAACCCCACCCATCCTTCAAGTTTCCTTACAACAAAGTTCTGCTATGCTCTTCTGGAGTGGCGTGAATAAGGCCCCGTGAAAGCAGAGAGCCCGGGAAAGGGACTAATTTTAGGAAGAGATGAAAACTCTTGCAGGTCCTCTTGCTTAAGAACAATTAAGCCCTGACACTTGCTTGGGTGGCAGGGCCAGGAGAATTGTCTGGGGGCCACTGCGGTTTATGACAGGGGCTGTCAGTTTCCTTCTAACTCTGAGCAGCATGTGAACTGGACTTAAACTCTATCCAGCATTGTCTACATCTGGCCTCACCCCTGCTAGCTTTAGGACCTTGGGCAAGGCACTTCCTTCCTTGTACCTCAGCTTCCTCATCTGTCAAATGGGTATTACAGCAGTGATTAATTCACAGGACTGTTAGGATAAATGAGATAAGACATACAAAAGATTTTCACCTTTTATAAGAAATAGTGCTTAAATGTGGCCCATCATTATTTCTTACCCCAGCAGGGCAGTATTACACAAATGTGTGCTTGCATGCTGTGATGTTTGCTGATGAGCTGGTAGCCAAAGTCAGCCCAGGGTCAATGTGGGAGAGCAAGGACAGTGGGAGTTCTGACTCCCTGGGGCCACTCATGGAGCTGCCTACCACTTGTGCCTTTATCATTATTCCACTGTTAATTCTGATGTTGATTATGGAAATGGAGGAGACACTCCTTATCTTGCTAAGTCAGTGCTTTCTTTTCACTCAGGAATGGAAATAGCTCTGAATTATCATTTTATCTGTAATTCAGTTAAAACGCTTTGGCCAACTCAGTAGCAAACAGACTATGAATCCAGGTGTGCTATGAATTCCCTTTGTCAGCAATTACTACAATGTTTGAGTCTCCAGATGTTCTTGTCTCCTTGTCCCTCACCTCCTTGTGTCCACTGGATTCTTTTTTTTTGTCTCTCTTTCCCATACCTTTTGTCTTGGACTCCAATGCCAGTGGGATGAGGGACAGGGGAAAGAGAATTGTCTTGAGAAAGAACCTATTTTTGGGGTAGGTGAAGAATCCACGAACTGCAAGACTACCTTATGGGCTGCTAGAGATCAGGAAAAAGTCGTCACACTGCAATGTGTTTTGGGAGGCTAAATTTTACACATTTGTTTGGTATCAGGCAAATTTTACTTTGTAGATTACTATCAGCAGAGAAAAGCACCATGATGCCGGCGCCATGTTGAAGTGGTTAACATATCACCCTGGAGCAAGACTGTGGAATCAGAACCCCAGAACAATGAGTTCTGGCATTGTCTCTCTATTAGCGATTGCAGCTGATGTCATTTTGCCAAACAAAATTATAAGCAAAATGGATGTTTTGGGTCAGAGTGTGGCAAGGAATATACAGCTGCATTTTCTTTCAATAAATCTGCCCTCTTCTGACCGGACAAAGACATACAACCTATGGTGATTGACGTTTCCACCACTAAATTATACTATGTCTATTTCTAGAAGAAATGTCTCCATTCCAAAATTAGCTAACCATCAACATAACATAAAATAACGTGAACATGGTGTCATTTCGCAAAGATATTGATTCATGTAGACTTACTGGATTAATAACTGGTTTCCCATAAAAGGAGTAGTCACTATGTCTTTGGTACACAGAAAAAATATACACTTTAGAACAATATATATTGGTACATTTAAGCCTGATTGCTAAGCTCAAATAAACAGAAGAGTTTTCAGAGGCAACATTGCAAATGAAGAGAGAGGTGACATACGGCAATGTACAAATGGATCCAGGGGTGATGGAAAGCTAATAAAAAAAGACAACTATTTATTTATTTGGAACATTTGATTTTACTCGATTGGATTACACAAAGCTCTAATTTTTCACGGCAGTCAATCTGTATAAAAGTTCAACTGATTGAAGCATATATTTAATTCCCAAATGCCTTTTCTTTCAACCCCTACTTCTTCAAAGTTGGACAACCTTTGGTGTCTTGAGTAGCAAAGAGGTTTGGCTTGTGTTGGAGCAACCAGACCCAAGGAGACATTTAAAGGCTGTGGGTGATTTACTTAGTTCCTAATGACAGCCAATCTACTCTTTTCTCCTCGAGGACTGGATTTGCCAATATGTTGAGAAAATATGTTTCTTTGCATTTTTTTTTTTTTAGTGTTTTCTTCAATGAAGTTCCACAGTAATAAAGTAATTGAAATTAACCTTCCTGGTTACTCATGGCATTTAGAATGAAATTTAAACTCCTTACCAGAGACTGTTGGTTCCACATGTGTTGGTTCAGCTTGCTTTTCTAAGCTCACCTCACTCTGCTCTTCTTGCCACTCCCAGGGTTGGCCTTTTCTGTCACATGAACAGCGCTCAGCCCTGTCCCTCTACTTGGAATCTTCTTCCAGCCTTTCACATTGCTGCATCCATCTTGTCATTTGGCTTGTGCTCCTGGAAGACACCTTCCCTGTCCATTTAATTTTCTACAAAAATGCTCAACTCTCCATGACCCAGTTTCATTGCATTATTGCATTTTAATACCATCGTCTCTTCCCTCTGGAATATAAACCCTTTGAGAAAAGGAGGGGCCTTATGGGACTTGTTGATGGCTATATCCCTGTGGCCCTGCACAGTGTTGGACAGAAGGTGCTCAATAACTGAATGGATACACTTCTGGGAGGAAGATTCAGAAACAGAAAGCAATCTTCTTGACTCAGTTCCAATTTGCTGTCATGTCTTTGTAGGATAATTGTCTTCTTTATATCTCAGTTTTTCTTCCCTTAAATAAGAAGAGTGGTGTTTATATGCTGTCCAGAAATGGTGCACAGATTAACTCCATTGTAAAACAAAACAAAATAAAGCTATCCAGTTATTTATTTGCTTTTAAAGAACTTTTCTGGTTTCTTCACAATAGGATTAAGAGGTAAGAGTTTGTTTAACATAGAAAACCAACTATGACTGTGAGGCCACATCTGCTCTAGGGATTAAAGCTCACTCAATATGTAAAGCATCCCTTTGGAAATGGCCATATGAGTCTTCAGGGATTTGACAGCTGGTTCTCCCATTTGTCTTTCATTGTTGAAACAGATCATTGTTTCTGCAGTTGAATACTGGATTAAGTAGTTGTATTAAAAATGAACATTTTAATGCACTAAAATCACAGACCACGAAATGCCCACCCAAGGAGACACAGAGGAAATGGGACCCAGAAGAGACTGCACATTCATTGGTTCCCATTTTATGTCTATTTCAGGGCAAAAGCTGATTGAGTGAGCTGGCAGATAGACTAGCCCACTTCTTCAACCATCATGTTTCCATGCTTGGCCTCCACCCTCTTCAACTGGGTATAGATGTATTTGCATTAACCCAACAGTAGTGATTCCCCCTGCAGCTTCAGCCTCCAGTTATTTGTAGCTGGATCTGTTGCTTCTCTGGAAAGGACTGCAGATAGCCAATGGCCTTCCAATGCTCTGGGTGGATTTGCTGGCTGTAGTCCCATCTGGAGGCAATGGAGGGGAGTGCTTCCTTGGATATCTTTCTTGAGGTGGAACCATTTGGCAAAGTCTCGGAACCCTAGGAAGAGTCTGGAATCCCCTTTCTTTGCCAATGTTGGGAATGCCTTGCCCGTCACAAGGATTTGTCTACTTTGGAGGTTATCAAACCTGAAACTGAAGGCAGTGGTCCAGCAGAATTTAAAGTCTTTTCTAATTGACAGAACCTGGAAATAATATTGTGAATTTGGAACCAAAGCGCCCCTATTACCAGTGCCTTTGGATTCTAGAAATGTGAACTCAATAGTACCTATTGAATAGTCCCTAAATCTCTGTCCTTACCTTGCAGGTCAGCAGTTCTAGAAAAATCTTTCTGGACAAAAGACCTGGAGTTGGCACTTTTGGCTGCCACTCAACATTGCATGGCCTCTAGCTGTGACCCATCTTGGGACAATAAACTAAGCTATAAGATTGGAAAATGAAGACTTTTAAACAGATTAGACTGGGAGCAGTGGCCCACACTTATAATCCCAGTACTTTGGGAGGTCAAGGCAGGAGGATCAACTGAGGCTAGGGGTTTGAGACCAGCCTGGGCAACACAGAAAGAACTCGTCTCTACAAAAATAGGAAGTATTAGCCAGGTGTGGTGGCATATTCCTGTGGTCCCAGCTACTCGGGAGGCTAAGGTGGGAGGATCCCTTGAGCCCAAGAGTTTGAGACTGCAGTGAGCTGTAATTGTGCCACTGTACTCCAGCCTGGGTGACAGAGTGAGACCCTGTCTCTCAAAAAATAATAAAAAATAAAAAGACTAGATACCTGCTGGACCTCATTTGCAACTGGTAAAATCAGAAGCTGTCTTCCAGTAGGTGTTTATATGAGAATAAAATAAGAGAGAGAGGAGGAGCTGCCCCAGGAAGAGAAGGCCCCAGGAGGGGACTCTCAGCCAGTCACACTCTGCAACCCAGTGGGCTGTTTCAGGAACCACCTCTCCAATTCTTCCATCCTTGCTTGCTTGTTGGTTCCCAACCCCCACTCCCACAGTGATTTTGTAATTTTCATTCCGTCCTTCCTGAAGATAAAAGACACTATGGGCGGGATCCGTGAATAAAAGGCGTTATTTATCGATGCCGGTTTTGGGGAACACTTTTCCTTCTGATTCATGAACCACTTTTCTACATGCGAAAAGCAGTTCATAAATCGTTCAGCACTGGCAGAAATTAATAGTAATGAATCCATTTACATAAAATAGTCTCATCCTGCCAGGTGCTGATAATATTTGAAGCTGGAATCTCTTTAGGAAACTGGATGGCATACGTGCGTGTGTTTTCCTATACATCAGACCTCACACCTTCCTTTTGTGAGTTTTACCAGAAGTTTAATTATTCAGTGGCCAGTCTTGATCACTGGGAGATGCTATTTGCAAAACTGGGGAAAGATTAAAAAAAGAGAAATATTGCAGTGTCTTAAGAAGATCGTTTTTAGCCATGTGAGAGTTCATGTCTAATGAAATTAACCCTTTGAGTAGTTTGGAGAAATACAGCTACCCACAGAATCATTAAGTCCTAAGAAAGATCATCACTATCTTATGGATCACATATGCTCACACTCACACAAGCATAAGCACTCACAGGATTTTTTTGCAGTAACAAAAATGAATGCGTACATCATAAATTCTATTTTCAAAAGCGTACGACAAGCAGCATAAATTCTGTTATAAGTAGGTCTTATGTAAAAAAAAAAAAAAAAAAAAAAAAGAGTACCATGATCAGACGAACTGGTGCAACATCCAGTTAACACAAATGAGGTAGGGTGCCTGCCTCCAGAGTAGCACGCTCCACAAATGGACTGAAGAGTTTGGCAGAAATGTTTTGCTTGAGTACTTTTTTTTCCCCAGCAGGAACACAGGGCTAAGCTCTCATACTCCTCAGTCATTAGAATCTGATTACCACTGTTTCTTACATGGTCCCTTTCTTGTTTTGTATATTGATCACACTTTGTCCTCTCATGCTACTTCTATTCCTGTAGGAAAACGTGCAGTTGTGTTAAATGTGTATTTTTTTTTTTGTTTGCATGCATTTTAAACTTACGTAAAGGATATTATGTTATTTACTTGGTTCTGTACCTTTCTTGTTTCATGAAGCATAGTGACTTTCACATGTACCCAAATTGTTCTGTAAACATGAAATCTGCCACTTCACCATGATTTCACACACGCTTATGCTGTTGCTCTGTAAATGTAAAATCTGCCGCTTCTGGTTGTACACAGTTCTCTCTAATGTCCATCTATTCGTCCAGTTGGCTGCCTCCAATTCTCCATCCTTACAGGCAACGCTGCAGGAAGAGTCTTTTCAAACAGGTGCAAGAATTTCTTTGGGGTATACATTCATGAGCAGAATTGCAGGGTCACCGCATGTGCATATATTAAATGTGACTAGGTTGTGCCAGATGCTCCTTGGTGGCTGGCAGCTCCAGTCTACATTCCCAACAGCAGTGTGGAGAGTCCATATCCTTGCCAACGTGTGGCATTATCCAACTGTTTTGCCAGTCCGAAAAGAATGAAGGGCTATCTCGTTTTAATGGCATTTTTTTCTAATTGCTAATAAATGTGAACACCTCTTTATGTGCTTATTAATTAGCCTTTTGAATCGCTGCTCTGAATGGCCTATTTATAACCTTTGTACATTCTCTTTCTTTCTAGAATTTTTTGACCACTTCTTATTGATTTGTAGGCATTCTTTATCAGTTTTTGACTCACAAACTTCTCCTCCAAATCCATCACTGCCTATTAACTGTCTACAGTGTCTTCAATTGAGTAGAAGTTCTCCTTTTTCCTGTACAGTTGTACAGTCCTGTGGTAGACAGACTTCCAAAGTGCCCCCCAGTGATCCCTGCCTCCTGGTATTCACGTGGTTGTGAATCCCTTCATATCAAGTGTAGGTTGAGCCTAGTGACTTGCTTTTCACTGATGGGGTATAGCAAAGATGATGTCAGGGCACTCCGTGATTAGATTACAAATAAGTGTGACTTACAGCTTGCTAGTATACTCTATTGCCCTTCCAGCTTGCACACTTTGACAAAGATGGCTACCATCTTGGATAGGTCCATGAGACAAGAAACTGAGAAAGGCCAATAGCCATTGAGAAACAGAGTCCCTTAGTCCAACAGCCTGTAGAGAACTGATTTTTGCTGCAATCACATGAGCCTGGAAGTGGATCTTTCCCTACTTGAGCCTTGAGATGACTGAAGCTCCGGCCAATACGTCGATTGCAGCCTGGGAGAGAAACCCCAAAGGACCCAGCTAAGCCACACTGGATTCCTGACCCATGGAGATAAAGAGGCACATTGTTATAAGCCCTTCAGTGTTGGGTTATTTTGTCACTCAGCAACAGATGACTCATAGCAATTCTAAAGTTGTAATTTTGACACTTAAGCCTTTAGTTTATCCAGCTTTCACTCCTCTGTAGTGTTCGGAAGAGATCCAGCTTTAGTTTTCAACAGAATTGGTCTTGAATTCCAAATCTGCTATTTACATTCTGTCTCACAAGGTGAGATAATATATGAAAAATTGCTTAAGGCCGTGTCTCCCTCCCAGAAAGAAAAGGCAGCTACAGACGTAGTTATTTGCTATTAGGCAACTCAGTGAGAGGCCATTATAGAGAATGTTCTCCAAAACTCCCTGACGATGAGTCTCTTCCTGATTGATAATTTCACATAGCTGCATTCTTAGGAGCTCACTCAGGAAACTGAACCATTGAGAAGTTAAGATTTTGTCCCAGAAGTCTCCTCTGAGAGACTGGTCTCTTTGTAAGTACATAGTCTGCTTTAAGGAAAAGAAAAAAAATCACCTGGGTTCTATTCCTGACTACTGTGGACTAGCTGTGCTCTATGGAGTGGGTTTGCTTTCCTTTCCCTTCCTTCCTTCCTTCCTTCCTTCTTTCCTTCCTTCCTTCCCTCCCTCCCTCCTTCCTTCCTTCCCTCCTTCCTTCCTTCTTTCCTTCCTTCTTTCCTTCCCTCCTTCCTTCCTTCCTTCCCTCCTTCCCTTCCTCCCTCCTTCCCTCCCTCCTTTCTTTCTTTCTTTCTTTCTTTCTTTCTTTCTTTCTTTCTTTCTTTCTTTCTTTCTTTCTTTCTGTCTGTCTGTCTGTCTGTCTGTCTGTCTTTCTTTCCTTCCTTCCTTCCTTCCTTCCTTCTTCCTTTTTTTTTCTTTTGAGCCTGTCACCCAGGCTAGAGTGCAGTGGTGGGATCTCAGTTCACTGCAACCTCTGCCTCCTACATTCAAGCGATTTTCTAGCCTCAGCCTCCCAAGTAGCTGGGATTACAGGTGCGTGCCACCACGTCTGGCTAATTTTTGTATTTTTAGTAGAGAGAGGATTTCACTACGTTGTCCAGGATGGTCTTGAATTCCTGACCTCAAGTGATCAGCCCACCTCAGCCTCCCAAAATGCTGGGATTACAGGCCACTTTCCTTTTCTTAGTTTCCCCATCCTTTGAATGAAGAAGGCGAATAGGGTGACTTCACTTTCATTCCATCCACCACTCTGTTCCCTGAGAAGCAGCAGGAAGGCCTTAGAGAGTCAGAATATTCAGTCTGGAGCTGCAGATAAAAGCAAGTTGGAATTCAGCTTGTGAGACTGACTTTGGGTAGAATCAGGTAAGGGCCTGATTGCTCTGTCCTTCCTCTGCCATGTCCTGCTTCGTGCTTGGTATCCTCCCTTCTACACGGGACCTCTGGCTCCCCCAGATGAGTCACCTCTGTTAAAACAGCTTACAGGCCAGGTACGGTGGCTCATGTCTATAATCCCAGCACTTTGGGAGGCCAAGACAGGCACATCACTTGAGGTCAGGAGTTTGAGATCCGCCTGGCCAACGTGGCAAAACCTGGTCTCTACTAAAAATACAAAAATTAGCCAGGCCTGATGGCACACGCCTGTAATCCCAGCTACTTGGGAGGCTGAGGCAGGAGAATCGCTTGAGCCTGGGAGGTGGAGGTTGCAGTGAGTGGAGATCATGCCACTGCACTCCAGCCTGGGCGACAGAGTGAGACTCCGTCTGAAAACAACAAACAAACAAAAACAGCTTACATATCCCACAATGGCCTCTTTGTGGGATATGTTGCATTTGGCCAGAAATTTTTGCCTCTAATTTTCAAGTCTGTGTCTGTCAAGTGTGTGCAATTCTGAATCACTTCAATATTACTCAAGAAAATACCACTCAATCAGACTTTTGGAGTCATTCCTCCTATAGAACAAGCCCCAGTGCTCACCCGATTGGTAGAGACAGATAAAGGAGACACCCACACACCAAAGTCTTCCTGGATGAGTTTGAAACTTTGCAAAACACCTGGCAGAATCGTTAAGTTCTAGTCTGGGCAGCTCGCAATACGTATGAAAGGTGATCAGAGAATGTGTGCTTTTGAGACAAGTTCTCAGAAAACTTGTGGGAAGCATGGCTAAAGTGGTGTGAACATACCCCCCCGTTACAACCACCTGGGACTTCAGCATTGAACAGGACCACTGGTGGCTGTAGTTAGAGAGAGAGAGAAGTGACAGACTGATGTGGCATCTGATTAGCTCCTGCTTCCCGTAGACGATCTCTTCAGTTGTCACTGAGGATCCCCAAGCTCCAGTGAAAAACCAACAGCTACAGACCCTGTTGAGCCCATGGGGGCTGCAGAGCACTGTGCTTGCTGAACTCTGCCACTGAGCTCCATGCACTGTCTCATGTAATCCTCAAAACTGCCACATGAAGTAGGTGCTCTTATTTCCCCCATTGCACAGATGAGTCATCAGAGGTGTTTTCTAGGGTTAATCAGAGGTGTGTTCAGAGGGGCGAGATGACAGCAACAATAGACCAATTTATCTTCAATTAAAGACACCATGGACAAAAAGATGACAGAGGGAAAAGACATTTGCGATGTCTTTGACTACCAAGGGATTGTATTTACGTAATATCAAGAACGTCAGCAAACAAAGAGCCAAGAAATAACCCAAATAGAAAAGAGATAAAGTGCGTGAAATAAAAGAAGAAATCCAAACTGTTCACTAAAACATAAAGAGATGCTCAAATCCACAAATAATCAGACAGGAAATTAAATTGAAACAATGAGGAGGTGCCCCCTCTGTATCATTAGATTGGCAAAATATTAGGCATGTGGATGGTGCTGTTATAGGAAAGGGGTCCGGATCCAGACACCAAGAGGGGGTTCTTGGATCTTGTGCAAGAAAGAATTCAGGGCGAGTCCATAGAGTAAAGTGAAAGCAAGTTTAATAAGAAAGTAGAGGAATAAAACAATGGCTACTCCATAGAGCAGCCCTGAGGGCCACTGGTTGCCCATTTTTATGGTTATTTCTTGATGATATGCTAAACAAGGGGCGGATTATTCATGCCTCCCCTTTTTAGACCATAGATGGTAACTTTCTGACATTGCCATGGCATTTGTAAACTGTCATGGCACTGGTGGAGTGTAGAAGTGAGGGCAACCAGAGGTCACTCTCCTTGCCATTTTCGTTTTGATGGGTTTTAGCCACCTTCTTTACTGCAACCTGTTTTATCAGCAAGGTCTTTATAACCTGTATCTTGTGCCGACCTCTTGTCTCATTCTGTGACTTAGAATGCCTTAACCATCTGGGAATGCAGCCCAGTAGGTCTCAGCCTCATTTTACCCAGCTTTTACTTAAGATGGAGTTACTCTGATTCCAATATATTTGACAATGCTAAGCTTTAATAGGTTTTGGGGGTCTAGGAGCTCCCACGCAGAGTCAATGGGGGTATAGACTGATGGAGGTATCTGGAGAACAATCGTCAGAGGGGAGTCAACATGAGAATCTGCATCCCTGGAGCAGCAATTCTGTTCCTTAGTACACATTCCCAAGAAAGTCTCACACTGCTCCACATAGGACCCTGAGCTGGGGTGCTCACGGCAGACTTGCCTATGGTGGCACAGAATTGAAGCAACCTGGATGCCCATCTCTGGGGCAGGGATGGAGGACTGTCATCTGGCAGATGCCCACCTTGGGCGGATCATGCAGTCATCAGAAGTCACAGACTATGTGCACCCATGACAACAGGCACTGATGTGAAGGCACAGTGCTCAGCGAAGACAGCGGGAAACAGAATAAGATGAAGAATGCACTCCCATTGACACAAATTATCCAAAATGTTTGACAGCCTCTATTCCACAAGTGGAATGGGAGCCGGTTCCTGGAATATTGACCCTTTCATTGGTGGGCTGTTGGAGATTCAAGAATAGAGCTGGCGTAGCCTGAGTGGTAAACAACCACCCCTCTGGGGACATGGAGAAAGGGCATTTTGCCAACCAAGATGACAATATTTTCAATATTTTAACCATCGATCTGGCTGCACTTGTGCATTTTGGCTGAATATCAACCCTAGGAGGAAGCCCTGAGCACCACACCCTTGGTCAGAATGGAAAAAGGACATACTCCTGTTCATGGTAGGGGGAGAAATCAGACAATGGGGTAAGAGTCTAGGTCCTGTGGGAGTCCAGACTTGTGGGGCGTAGACAGGAGTGATGAGCTGGATGACACTTGTGGACATGGCATAAGGGGCTTTTCAAAAAAGGCCTCAACCCAAAAGAGTAACTCAGGATAGAAATTCAGACACTTTGAAGACTCCAGGAGCTGAAATTATTTGTGTGTAGGGAAAGGCCTCTCCAACTTGTCCAAGTGACAACAGCATATGTCCACCCACCTACTGCTCTCCATGTAGGTCCACTGTGGTTAGAGCAAGTCTGACACCACCCACGAGTCTGGATGGGACTGACGGATTCCTCCTGTTCAACCACACCATCCCCAATGGGACCGTCCCCTGCAGATGTTTTCTGTAACCTGCTCTGTAGGCAGGTGCCAGGTGTGGATTTGTGAGTTGGGGTAGCTGTGGAGACACAGGCCATTGGTGTTGAGTTTGAGACCTAGTAAAGCTGTGGTTCCAGGAGTTCCAAGGAAGTGGATAGGAGGTTGGACATCTTTTGTGGCTGGGGAGGGAGTCCCTGCGGGAGTGCTCAGATCAGACGCCGAGATGCATCTGTTTGTGCTCATTCTGTGATGACAGGGACACGTTGATCCTACGCTTCGCTGGCTCACAAGGGGCTGGGTGTAACAATCAAGCAGTGAGTACATAAGACGCACACACCACAATCCCCATCATTAGGGTGAGTGGAGTCTGGATCATCTGCCCTGTCAGGGAGGCAGCAGACTGCTGGGAAAAACTGGGTGCATTCCAAACACAATCAAATCCTGCAGGCGTTATGAGCCTTCTCGAATCCACATTGCTCCATGCCAGGATGCTGGAATGCCAAGGGGCCATTACCCCCTGGCCCTTCTATTCCTGTCTGCTGTGAACGCTCCTTTGGAAATGGTAGAGAATTTGCATTTATCAGAAAATTGCTTACTTACTCTAATCACCTATTTGTAAGGTTTTATTTTAGCTAGATAGTGAATAAGACTAAATTGATGTCAGGCATGGAGTAATTTTAACCAATACCTTCAGAAGTCTATAATACCAAATATTGGAAAATTATATGTAGGGTAATCTAAATAACGAGATGTTAAAATTTCTTGGATCCCAGGAACTCTTCAATTCATTTTGTTCCTCTCTCTCTTTCAACCTCACTGTGGGAGGCGCCATCTCTGACATCTTTATATATGATGTTCTCATTTCAAAATGCCACTGAACCTTCAAATGAACACTTGCGTATGGTCCTTGAATACAAAAATACTTAAATCAAGATTTTATATTTTGGTGCAGCCAGCCAGAATGCACAGAGAGATGGGAAGGTTTAGCTCAGAAGCCTACCCAGGAAGGCAGAAAAGGTCCAGCTAAGGGAAGGGGAGAGGCGCTGGGCCAGCAAACAGAAGCACGTGGAGATGCTAAGGATGGAAGGAAGGGTGTCTTCCCTTGGCCTCCTGTAACCTGGAGCAAACACAAAATCCAAGTTGTAAAGGAAAATTCCATCTCCTAAGACTAAGGACCTCAAAAGATTCTCCAAAAGGAATAAATACCATAAAATGGATACTGTGTGCATCGCCTGTGGCCAGCTCCTGTGTCTACAGAGAAGAAAGAGGAGGTGGTGCACACAGCACTGCGAGGCAGGTGGAGCTCAGCGAGCTCAGCATGAAGATCTAGGAGCTCCCTGACCGTTGCCCACAAGTTTTCTTCACTATTCTAGCCTCAGAGCAAAGGGAGTAAATAGATAATTTGCATGCAGGTTAAAGAAGAGTTGAGGGAATCCTCATGTCTGGATAAGTCCTTGTCCACTAAGGGCGAGGAATGGGGCTGGTGCTTGACTGACGTGATTGAACTTGATTGTGACAGTGACAGATACATTGGTTAGAGTCACACTTTTTTATTTTTATTTTTATTTTATTTTACTTTTTTTTTGAGACGGAGTCATGCTCTGTCGCCCAGGCTGGAGTGCAGTGGCCGGATCTCAGCTCACTGCAAGCTCCGCCTCCCGGGTTCACGCCATTCTCCTGCCTCAGCCTCCCAAGTAGCTGGGACTACAAGCGCCCGCCACTTCGCCCGGCTAGTTTTTTGTATTTTTTAGTAGAGACGGGGTTTCACCGTGTTAGCCAGGATGGTCTCGATCTCCTGACCTCGTGATCCGCCCGTCTCGGCCTCCCAAAGTGCTGGGATTACAGGCTTGAGCCACCGCGCCCGGCCACACTTTTTTATTTTATTCATTTTATCTTTATTTTTCCACCCTTATTGAGGTATGATTGACAAATACAGTTATATATATTCAAGGTTCATAACATGAGGATATGATATATAAACATATCATGAGACAATCACCACAACTCACTTAGTTAACACATCCTTCACCTCACATATTTACCTTTTTGTGTGTGTGATGGAAGTACTTAGGATTTACTCTCTTAGTAAATTTCAAGTATACAATGCATTATTCTTAGCTGCAGTCAACATGCTGCACATTCGATCTCCAGAATTTATTCCTCTTATAATTGATCAACATCTCCTCATTCCCCTTCCTGTCCCCCTCACCCCTAACAATCAAAATTCTACTCTCTGCTTCTATGAATTCAACTTTTTTAGCGTCTACATGTAAGTGAGATCAGGTAGTATTTGTCTTTGTCTGGCTTATTTCAGTTGGACAATTCAATTAGACATTTTGTAGTATCTTCCAGGTTCATCTGTGTTTTTGCAAATGGCAGGATTTCCTCCTGTTTTATGGCTGAGTAACATTCCATTCTCTCTCTCTCTCTGTGTGTGTGTGTGTGTGTGTGTGTTTTGAGGTGGGGGGTCATATTTTCTTTATTCATTCACCTGTTGGTGGACACTAGGTTGGTTTGATGTCTTGGCTATTGCAAATAGCACTGCATGTCATACCTTTTCATAGAGGAGGAAATAAAAACTCAGTAGGTGTAACTAACTTGCCACAATCCTATACACAGGGAGTGGCCAAGCCAGTGTGTGAGCCCTGATACAACTAGGTCTGAAGCCCACATCCTCAAGGGAGTTGACAGGGATCAAGTGAAAAGCTCCAGGGTAAATGGCTGAGCCACATATCCCATTGATGGAGTAGCCCCTGAATGTTTAATAGTGACTACACTTTGCCAAAATGGGTCAAATGTTTTGGAAGTTTAAAGTCTGGAGACAGAGGTGGAAAACTTTGTGTGTGGAGTAAGAGACGTTGGTTTATTTTGGCACTAACCTCACCTTGGTTTTCTTGGGACAGTTCTGCTTCTTCCTATTGTTAGACAGTGGACTGCCAGCCTTGCCCAATACTGCAAGGAACCCAACCAGTGAGGGGAGTCGCAGGCAGGGTTTTGGGACGTGGCTAGATCAGAAGCACAGACTGCAGGCAGGTCCCGTAAAGTCACAAGAAGAGCAGATTCGATGCACTTTCTGCCTTAAGTGTCCCTTTCCTCCATTCTCTGTTTCTCTTGGTTTTGTTTTGTTTTTGGAGGAGATACCAGAATACTCATACTCAACCTTCAAAACTCAGCTCGAATACCACCGTCCCCCCAAATAACCTCCCTAGATTCCAAGAGGTCAGATTAAAGGCTCCCTTAGGGCACAGGCCTCCCATGCACTTGATGTTGTGTGGCACGGTGTGCTTGTCTGTCCCCCACTGCTAGGCAGCGAGCTTTCAGAGCAGAGACGTGATCTAGCAACATGGCTGTTGAGGAAGAACTGAGGACAGATGAAGCTCATGTGTGCATGAAGCTGTGGTGCAGGCAGGGGCAGCAGGCTGCAGCCTGGACCAGCCACCTTGAGAAAGAAGGGCGTCCAGACTGCTGGTCACCCATGCAGCCAGTGCAGAGTGAGAGCCCAGCAAAATGGCCTTTTTGGGAATCTGATACGGATTGGTGCATGGAGGCAGCAGTCATGTTGGCCAACAAGAGGGCAGGGTTGCTCAGTTTGTGAGTCCTTGCCCTAGGCCGCCTGCATCACCAGTCTGTCGGGAATTTCTTTCCTGCAAAAGCAGCATTTGAGGGGGAATTGGGGCCTGAAAAATGCCCTCCCCACCCCACACTGATCCATTGACTATTGACTAGAACCAAGACTGGAAAGGTCTTATTCCCTTCTCAGATCCTCCCAGTCCTCAGCAAAGGGTCAGATAAAGTGAGACCAAGACACAGAGGAAGGAGATGGAAAGGGAGAGAAAGACAGAGATGGTAGACAGCAAGACAATTGTGAAGCGAAGGGAGAGAGTTCCATGCAGGAGAGGGCAGCACTGGAGGGAGATTCACGTGAAATCTATGTAGGAAACAAAACTCCAGCCCAACCCCTGCTGCTAAGAGGGTCCCACCCCACCCAGTTCTGTTCTCCTATGCATAGAAAAATTTAAAAATATATTTTACTCTTTTGTCTGATACTCAATTCCCCTGAGGAATATTTTTTGTTTTGGTTTGTTTTGTTGTTTTTTGGTTTTTGTGCTTTTTTAAGGGAAAAATGTTCATGGAAGGTTATAAAACACATATAATTTACTCACAGTAATTGCCCACATGTTATTTATGTGCTGTGCTGGCAATGAGACCGAGAAGAACGACTTGATCAATGCATTAGTCTAATCACGGGGTTCCTGCTCTTAATTTCTTTTGTTGGTAATTTCCATACTCGGGCAGCAATGTGTAGAATTATCTCGATTTACAGATCTCGGGGCCCTGGGGAAAATCTCTTTGGAGCCATTTCTCTCTCCTGGGAAATTTGATATTTGTTCAATACTGAGTTTGAAAGCCCTATAATATGAATTCAACAACTCCAAATAATGCCTTAGAAATTTAGTAGGTCTGTGTGACATTTTTCCTTTTTTAATTAGAAATTTTAGGGGGCTCAGAAATGGATCACAGAACATTTTTAAGAACAACTTTTCGTCAACTTGAAGCCAAGGTTTGGCAGACTTGGCATCTGTCAGGAAACACACACAAACGAAAACACTACTCTTTCTTTTCTTTTTAAATCCACGCAAGTCCCTGGCTTGGCTTTGCCCAGGGTTTGTAACACAGTCTTCTAAGGCGAAGTATTTATGGCAAATCTATTGAAAGCCGAGGGAGAAATTTCCTGTAACTTCAATTTACTTTGACAGAAGGAGATGCAACACCTGCTGTTAGCTGAACCTGCTGACCAGCCTCTGTCTCCTCAAAGTTTTGGGGGAACAGAGAAGATGGTATGAGCAGAACTTCTTTCTTCTGGATCAGTTCCTAGGTTTGTTCTAGTGCCTGGAGAGACAAGTTGCAATATCTCCAACTGCAAAGCAGGTGCATGGAGCCACAGTCCTTCTGTTGAGCAAAGCCCTTCAGAGGGGCCCATGGGCAGGTGAGTCCTCCTCCCTTAACATAACATCACAGACAGTCCAGCCTCCAAGCCTCAAAGGGCAGAGCAAAAGGGCCAAAGAGGAAATGGCAGCCACAGCCTGGACTGTCTGAGATTTCAGATCCGCAGAGGAAAAGTTGGCAAGCATCGGGACCAACATTCTTCTACCATTAACACTCACCTAGGAATAATATCTATCATTTTTGGGCTGGCACTTCAGGTTTAGTGTCTCGTATAATCTCAGCAACCTAGGAGATAGATGCATTCATATTCTTATTTTGCAGATGAGGCAATTGATCCTCCGACAGGCTGAGGAATACCTGCAAGGTCTCAGACAGGTGGTAAGTATCAGAAAGAGAGAGTTGAAATGCAGATTCGGTCAGATTCTGCAGGAGCTCTCATACTTGAACAGGTGAGTCATCGTCACATTTCAGGAACAACCAACAGGACATGCTGAACTTTCTAAGGCAGTAGGGTGGCCAGCTGCCTTGGTTTGCCAGGGACTGGGAGTTTCCCAGGACACGACACTTGCAACGCTAAAACTGGGAAAGTTCTGGACAGACTGGGACAAGCTGGTTCCCTTATCTGGAAGTGAGAGTAAAACATAAGCTACTAAGAGTGCTGTGACTTAAAACTAAAACCAAAATAAGTGGCAAACCAGTGGTTTGTGGGTAGGATGTGAGTCTCTGGCAAGTTTCATTTGACCTGCGTAGAGTTCCTAGGGCATTTTACACAGATCGCATTGGAAATGCCAGAGATGTTGCATAGAAAGTTGGACCTGGGGCTTTCAAAAAATAGAAAGATCGGGTCTTGGAAGGCTACAGTCCCAGCAAGGGTGATGGCTCCTTTCATAATTCTCAGTTCCTGCCTGGTCAACCTTATTCATTAGGTCATAGGCTTGGCTCTTGTAGACAGTCAATGTGTTTTCTGTAGACAATGTTACCCCGCAGTGTCCAGAAAGCAAACACCAATAGATCTCCAAAATATTTGATCACACCAATGGATTGCCTAGAATATCTTGTGGTCTTTCTGTTGCCTTTGAGAGAATGTCATGGAATACTAGGTGTGGGGTGGGGCAGGTGAGATCGGGGTAGCAAGGATTCTGACATAGCAAAGCGAAATTCTGTATGGGACAGACTCAAAGGTCCCAGATGCCCTCTCAAATGAAGATGGCAATATTCCAAATATTCATTGACCCAGAAGCATCCCACAGCAGGTATAAGATCTGGGAGAACTCATCTTATTCCATGACCAGGAAACAAACATCCCTTCTGGACAATGTCACCAGGCCACACATCTCATCCACAGAGCAGGTGCCTGTTCTCCCTGGGCCATCTGACAGTGGAGATACAAAAGCTGCAAGAGAAAGCTCACAGCATGGGGCTGAGCCCTGGAGGGGAAGTCCCGAGGCCTGTATTCTAATTCACTGATGATCAATTTGCAAGTTCTTTCTCTCTTAGTTCCCTTAGTTTCCTTCCAGGTAATGCAGAATTCCTTGAAGCTTTTCTAGGTTGTTTCACTTTGCAATCTTTGGTCAGAAGGAGTCTTTCCCGTGTTAACAGGTGTGTTAAGGTAAGAGCCCCAGACTCCTGGGCTTCCCCCAGCCCCACTCCATGACCGCAAAAGAGATTCTATTGGGAGATACAGTTTGAATCACCTGAACTAGACAATTATTACAGCTTCTCTTGCAGGTTGAATATTTCAGGGCCCCTTGCAAAACAGGGGAAGATCTTGTTAAACCAGAATCCCAAATAGATTTCAAATACACTGGAAGTTTACATGACCCTAAAAACTGCTCTCCATGAGAGGCTCAGGGGCTGGGGTAGTACCATCTAAATTCCCATGGGAAAATGAACATGCTCCAGCAAGAGCTTGGGCTAAAAGAAGATAGTCCCTAAGTTTTATTGTTTGAAATTTGTCACTCAAGGATGCGAACATATCGCTGGCAATTATGTAGCATCTCAGAGCTCAGAAAGCACTTTCACATCGATTATTCCATTTCTTGTTTGTGCCAATTGTGTGAGGTGGACAACGTCATGTTCATTTGAGAAATGCAGCCCAGAGAGGCGCAAACCCAGCACTTCTAACTCCCAATCTCTCTCTCTTCTCAGCACCATGTGGTAGATCTTTATTAACCAGAATATCCAATCAACCAGAACATGCCTGTGTCTTAGGGATCATTCCAGACTGATTTTCTTTGTAGGAAACGCCCAGGGAGCCACAGCCTTTCCTGCACCTCCTTTTGTTAACTGTATGTTTTTTTAAGCAGCCCAGCGAGGCCTGCATTTCAGAGCCTGTGTTGCAAAGCTCATTGCTGTGGACGAGGTGGTTATGGGCTGGGGCCTGGGTCTTCCGCCCCTGCCTGGCAGACCAGGAGCTTCAGTCACTCCCTCTGAAGTTCTACTGTGCAGGAGCCTGACACAGACGACAGCCCCAGGTGATCCCTATTCTTCAAGACCAAGCTAGGGAAAATCTTCCAGATGTTCTTGCCACTCACCCCGACCTTGCGGTCTTACCCTTCTGGCTGAACAAGAGACAAACAGCTCCTCTCCACTTGGCTGTGTGCGGCTTAACGAATGCGTATGAAGACCGTATAAATAATTCACATCACTCAAGAGGTGGCGAGCTGAACAAGTCCCTTCTGGTTACATTTATTTAAAGATAAGGTGAAACTAAGTGAGTGATGGCCCAGTTACAGAGGCCAGGGTCCAAAGGGGATTGGGACACTCTAAGTTACACTACCAGAGTGATTTGTGCAGAACTGTGTCAACTTAGAGATCCTGGCACCTTGGGGGAAAAGGAAATGTCTTATCTCTAAGAAAAGTGATACAGGATGAGTGTTTTCCAAGTACAGCCTATAAGCTAATTCTGCAGAATCAATTTGGCTCTGCCAGGAACCAAGTTTCCGCTTTAATCTAAGAGGAACTCTGGATTAGTAACCTTGCAAATGTTGTCTTCCCTTGGAAATGTCACTAAAGGACACTTCGAAGCATGGGTGTGGGTCCCTGGTGTGAGTCCTCTAGGTGCACAAGGTGGCACTTTCCAGAAGCATGGTGAACCTCCCAAGGGACTCCAGAGTCTTTGATTGGAATCAATGGATGAGAAAAATATTGTTTTGCAGCTTGAGTGAATGCAGCCTGCATGATCAAAACCTGGACTAGAAAAGCCTGTGGAGTGGCCCGAGAATGGGGCAAGGTGGAGAGCAGAGCTTTCCCCTGCTGTGAATTTACCACTCATTCCTGTATTGTAACCACATGCTTCACCTTTTTTTTTCTTCTCCCTTTTCCCACAGTGCCCCCTAAATGTTTCCACCGAAGACTTTTAGAACTTTGTAATAAGGAAATTGTATCTCCAGCTGACAATAAAATTTACGAAGCAAAGAATGCCTCCGTTAATACTTTCCAAACGTCTTTGTTTTTGAACGAGCAAGATGCTAAGAACCTTCCAATTCAGTAACCCTGCCTCTGACAGGCAGCGGAACAGTTAGCAAGGTTGACAGATAGATGCAGCCACACGATGCAATACTCCTTGCTGCACTGAACTTTGTATTTAAACACTTATTTTATGTTTAATTAATTTCTCCAAAGTGGAAAACTTCCAGGCTGCCTTTGAAGCTGGCTGCTTGTTTAAAATATTTTGTTTTCAGAATAAGAGAAAAAAAGGAAGGAAGAAAACGGAGGGAAAAGGTTTACATTTTTCCTGTTGTTTTTTCAAATATGATGTGACGTTGTGAAGAGGCCTCCTGCAAGTGCATTTTTTGTGTGTGATGGAAGAGAGACGCACCTATGAGTCTTACATCATCAAAGAAACAGACGCGTATCTATAATTTATGCTTTGCTTTAAGCTTCTGCTGATCTGATGTGGCTTTTTTAAGACAACACAGGCAGCCCTGGCATCACTTGTCAATCATCAGGGCACGCTCAAATCGTAGACCATTAGTAGGAGAGACGGCGGAGTTTCTTTAATGATGCTTTTATATGAGGCATCCTGGCAGTGAAACAGAGAGGGTCTGATTTGATCAATGCATTAGCCTAATCACAGCGTTCCTGCTCTTAATTTCTTTTGTCGGCAATTTCCATACATGGGTTGCGTTCAGGGTTCTGGCAAAGACCCGTTCAGAACTCCGCGTGACATGTGCAGTCACCTTGCCCGGATTTCTCTCGGTGGGAAGCGACGTCTGCAAGAGAGGGGCCGGCGGCTGGGCTGGATGGCTGCCTTTGAGTCCGCCCCGCGGTGAGGCTGGGGAAGGCCCATTCCACGCGAGCCTTGGCTTCAGCCCCGAGGTGCCTGCCAGCCCCCGTGGCAGACCCCGACCCTGCCAATCTCAGCCCC